>NC_082708.1:38014530-38314530 GCF_030144855.1 Hypanus sabinus
TAGGACAAACACACAAAATGCTGGAAGAACTCAGCAGGTCAGGCAACATCTATGGAAATGAATAAGCATTTGACATTTTGGGGCAAGACCCTTCATCAGGAACGGAAAGGAAGGGAAGGGGGAAGACACCAAGTAAAAAGGTGAGGGATGGGGAAGAGTACAAACTAGACGGTGATAGGTGAAGCCAGGTGGGTGGGAAAGCTCAAATGCTGGAGAAGAAGAGGAAAGTGGGAGAAAGAGGAGAAGCAGAGAGGTACCAGGGAGTGGTGATAGATTGGTAAGGAAAAGAGGTAAGATGCCAGATGGGGAATAGAAGAAGAGGGAAGGGGGGATGAAGAAAGAAAAAAATTAAAAAATAATTACCAGGAGAAATTGATGTTTATGTCATCAGGTCGGATGCTACCTAAATGGAAATATGAGGTGTTGCTCTTCTACCCTGAGAACGAACTCATCGTGGTATGGACTAACATATTGGAATGGGAATGGTGATAGGAATTAAAATAGTTGGCCATTGGGAAATTCCACTTTTAGCAGATGGAGCAAAGGTGCTTTACAAAGCAGTTCCCCAACTTATGTTGTGTCTCACCTGACCCTTCCCTCCTACATAGCCATTTTTTCTATCATCCAGTGCCTATCTAAGAATTTCTTTCATTTTTAAAAGCTTTTTATTGATACATAATTTTCTACAGCTATAAAATGATACAGAACTTCAACAAACTGATATATATACAATTAATAAAGCTGAAGAAAATAAGCGGATTGTATTTATGAAAATAAAAAGAATTATGAGGAAAAGAAGGAAAAAAAGAGAACCCAACTAACTAAAATAAAACCCACTAACTACAAAAAAAAAGGGGGAAAAAACCCACTAGGAATCAACCCCTGGAGTAATACATCTTACCATCATCTATGTATATATATATATAAAGAAAAAGAATCATCAACCACCAATTCATATTTATATAGAATAAAATTAGAAGGAAACCATATAAAATAATTCAAATTAAATGATAATATTTGGCAAAAGAGCCCCACCTTCTTTCAAAATCAAATCGAGGATCAAAAGTTCTTCTAATTTTTTCCAAACTGAGACATAACATTACTTGAGAAAAACCTTGAATTAATGTAAGGACAGAGGTATCTTTCCAGTTTAATAAAATAGCCCTTCTTGCCAACAATGTAACAAATGCAATTATATGTGTCTATCTAAGAATTTCTTAAATGTATCTGCCTCTACAACCACCCTGGCAGGGCATTCCACACACACAAAAACTCTCTGTGTAAAGCATAAAGAACTGAGCTCTGATATCACCCTTATGCTTTTCTCCAATCATGTTGAAAACTATGCCCTCTTGTATTAGCCATTTCTGCCCTAGGAAAAATTTCTCTACCTATCCACTCTATTTATGCCTCATATAATTCTGTAAGCCACTATCAAGTTTCCTCTCACTCTCCTTCACTCCAAAGAAAACAGCTTTAGCTTGCTCAACCTTTTATATGTCATCACCTCTCATTAAGCAGCATCATGGTAAGATCCCATTTTATTCTCCCCACAATGCCATCAACTATCCGCCCCCCCCCTCATTTGTACCACTCAGCCATGATGAAGGTTGTGAGATGAGGGAAGAAACTAGAACACCCAAGGGAAACCTATATGGTCACAGGTAAAACAGGCACACTTCAAAGAAGACATTGGAGTTGAAATTGGATTGCTGGAACTGTGAGGCAATGACAATTTGCTTTTGAACTTTTTAAAATAATTTTTTTATATCATCCATTCACCGTTTGACTTTCTTCAGTTGTGTACTGTGTCAACTCTTCAACTCCCATTATTAGTGCTTCAGAAATAAACTCAAGCTCACAATCTTCCTCTATTCTCTTGGATACTTTACCTTATCCTCATGGGTTCATTGCTGAAGTAAGTTTGGGAAACATATATCTTCACAATTTCTCTGAGATTTCATTTTTTCCAACTCGTATTTGCCTACTTGTGTCAAAACATGAACCTTGTAATGTAGTCTGAACCTCCTCCCTTTTAGATCAAGATATTAGTTTCATTTCAACTACCTTTCATCTATTTTCCCTTTCAGAACTGGCTAAATCAGACTCAAATTCTACTGTGCATCAGCATTTCTGTAAGTGTATTTTATTGTGGAATATGGTGCTAATCTTTAACTCAGAATAAAGTCTAACAATTTCACACACTATCCAAATTGAAATGTAATTGCACTATCCAATACAATATCCTCAGAAATGAAGTAAGAAAATGGGAAGTTGTAGGTGGAAGAGATAAAGGGCTGAAAAAAAAAGCAGCCTGATAAGAGAGGAGAGTGCACCATGGGAGAAAGGGAAGAAGGGGAACTGAAGAGAAGTGATGGGAAAGTGAGGAGAAGACAAGTGGTAAGAGGGGAGCTGGAATGTGGTATGGATAAAGGGAGAAGGGGGAAGCACCAGGAATTACTGGTTACTGTAAGCCGGAGAAATCGATATTCATACCGTCAGGTTGGAGGTTAGGTGTTATGCCTCCAATCTGAGAGTGACATCACCATGACAGTAGAGGAGACCATGGACTGACATGTCAGAATAGGAATGGGAAGTTGAATTGAAATGGGTGGCCACTGGAAAATCCTGCCTTTTGTGGCAGATGGAGTGAGATGCTCAAAAAAGTGGTCCCCCAATCTACTGTATGTCAGGTAGATGACCCCAATAGACTTGTAAATGACGTGTAGCCTCACCTGAAAGGACTGTGTGGATGAGGGAGGAAGTGTATGGGCAGGTGTAGCACAAGTAGTCAAGGGAGCAAGCTCTGCAGAAAGTTGAGTGGGGAGGGAAGAGGGAGGGAAAAATGTTTTTTGTGGTAGGATCCTGTTGAACATGGCAGAAGCTATGCAGAATGATGTGCTGGATATGGAGGCACAGGGGGTGGTAAGCAAGGACAAGGGGAACTCTATCCCTGTTATGGCAGCATGAAGATGGGGTGAGGATGGGCATGCGGAAATTGGAGGAAATGCAGGTGAGGGCAGCTTTGATGGTAGAGGAAGGGAAAGCCCATTCTTTGAAGAAGGAGATCATGTCAGATACTCTGAAATGAAAACCTCATCCTAAAACCCTAAGTGGCAGAGATGGAGGAACTGAGAGTCAGTAGGTGTATAAAAGATATTAGTAAATAGTCTGTCTCCAAAGATATGAGAATTGGGATATTGTTAAACTGAAAGCAGTAGTTCTTAACTTTATCTCTTGGACCAGACTTGGACAAGGATTTGGTGCCCATTTCTGACAGTGTCCCTTTTCTGAATCTGACAGAGACACCGTCAGAGATGGGCACCAAATCCTTGTCCAAGTCTGGGTGAAGAGATAAAGTTAAGAGCTACTGCTTTCAGTTTAACAATATCCCAATTCTCTAAATGAAATCTCTCCATTATTCTACTTCACAGTTCTTAAGTCAGAATGACTCTGTACCACTTTAGATGCATAGCTCATCTGTGAACAGCTTGTGGTGTCCTTGATGTTTTAAATTCTTATCCAAACATGTATCCAAAGTAGTCCAGCCACTCAAAGTATATGTGTATAACGGTTTGGATTCAGAGTTAATTCTGCCACCTGCATTACTTTTACAGAAAGTCATACCCTGCTGCATCTAGGGTGACTACTACATTCTCTATGTCATTTTTAATGTCTTCATGTTGCAATTTTGATAATGTATCTATTTTGCTATTCTGTTTGAATAGAAGATGGTGGATTGCTGCATTCTTAAGGTTGCACTTTGGAAATTGCAGACCTGGGTTGAACAATGGCCCACAAGGATTTGTGATCAGTAACCACCACCAATGGTCTCCCTATCAAGTGACAGAAGTTTCTAATCCCAAGTATGATTTCCAATGCTTTCTTTTCCTATTTGAGCATAACTCTTCTCACTCTTTGTAGTGTGTATGATACAAGGATAATAGGTCCTTTCTGGTTATTGTCCAATTTGATAAATGCAAATATAATTCTGCACATATATGTTATAGGTATAACTTGGCAAATTCTTTAACACTTGTCAACTCAGCATACTGCTTCTGCATTGTGTAATTAAGGATTACCTTACAAGTCCCTCCAAAATCAAATGGGATTGCCTACTTTGAATATCACAACAATACATGAAGCACAATGATGCTATGACTTATATGTGTTGCATTTGGCTTAATGTATATGCAGCTTTAATGTCCCTAAATGCCAATACATGAATCATTGAATTTACTATAAATGAATATTGTAGAAGCTATGTAAACATAGTTTCAACATGATCATTTCTGTTCAATTGTAACTCATTTTGCTAATCTTTTGTATTGATCCATTTATTCCATCATCTACTCCAACAGATAGCCTTACTTAGTGACTATTATAAGAAACTACTCTTAATATCTAACCTCATCATGCTTTAAATTACCCGGACACGACTGAACTTCTTGATGCACATATAACTGAGCAACTGGCCACTGTACAATATCAGTATGCATATCAATACACTAACATTACCTCGCACTTTAATTTTAAAATTGCTGCATTTTATTACGGCCAATGATGGTATGTACTGTATGCTGTTAAAGCTTCATGCTTCAAGCTGTTCATCAGCTTCAAAGCTCTCCTATCTCACTTGCATTATTTACATTGTCATATATTAAGTACCTATTTGGTTGATCATTTTAGGCTTACAATCTTGGTTTAAGTATTACCATTGAGACTATGAATGTTCCCTTTGCGCAATTGAAGCATGTTACTGCTTTTAATTGGCATACTTGTGGTAGATGATCTTCATTTCAACAACATCTGGTTTCCTATCAGTCTTAAGTTTTGTGCCGAACTTACTCAGGAGAGTTTGGATCAATACCAGATTTGCAAAGCTTTTTACTGCCATTTGCCTGTGCAACATAATTAAGCAACAGCTAAAATTCCTCAGCATTTTTGGAATCTGTTGTCCTTAAGTGGCAATTATCATGCATGCTCAAATGTTAAATCTTGAATGTTGAATCTTGAATGTTAAATCTTGAAAGTGAATTTACTGATCTGTTAAATCACTCCCACACTTGTCAAAGAGCATTCATTTCAGAAAAGCACAAAGATTACAATGATGAGTCAGGATCAATGTTCCCTCTAATTTTTAGTAGTCAGTGTGTGCAAAAATCTTACGTCGTGCAAATTTTTTTCCTGTGACAAAAGTATGTGCACACTGAATGCACACGTGGCACAGTTCATGTAGGTTTACAAAATATTTGACATAAAACTGCGCAGAATTAACAAGAAAATAACATACATATTTAAGTCACTGTTAATTTTTCTCTGGCCTGTCTTTAGCATTCACCCATTCTTTGTAAACTCTATCTAGACTAATAGAACTTCCATCCAACTGATAGCTTTTGATTCTCATTAACATATCCAAATGACATTCACCTAAACAGTTTCTCAGCTTGTTTTTGAGTTAACCTTGCTCACAGTCCCCACTAGTGCAAGAAAGATTCCCCCATCAACTGTGCAAGGTCACAAAACTGTTCACTTTGAAGTACAAATGCCACCATTTGAGCAAAGTTACTTGCCAAATGATGCTTCAAAAAGTCATTTCCAAATATCATCCCACTTCTTTCCACTAGCAAATTCTCCAGCAACTTTCGCATCACAACAATACAAACAGATAACTCCAGTTTCCAAATCTTATATAAATATTTCTCGCAGCTGAACATTCATGATCTCATGTTGCTTTCGGTGTAGCAGTTTCTACTATTTTGTTAAGCCACTTAACTTTAAACAAATTTACAGTTCTTTTGCGCTTCACGCCCTTCGCTTCTTTTGAATTTGACATAGTGAATCAATATTTTTTTTCAATAAAACTTAGTAAGCTGTCTACAGGATTTGAAACCGATCTTTGTAAACTTTATGTTATGAACACTGTCCGCCAAAGATGGCTGCCGCCATGATGCAGCTGTACAAACCGGAACAGGAAAGGTGAGGCGACGTAAATCAGTGACGTGCATTGTGGTATTTGAAAAACCAACTAACCAGTTAACAGAAATATTTAGCTAAAAGATTATTTTCAATAAGTATAATTATTAATTACTACGTAATTTTAGGTAACTAACCTTTTGTGTGCACATTAATTTCCTTCGTGCACTGGTTGAAAAACATGTGTGCATGTGCACACGCGCACAGCTTAGAAGGAACATAGCTCAGGATCTTCTAATATAACAATATAATCCCTAATGGTCTCATTCATTTTTTTCATTTCTGGTTCTAAATTTGTAGATGTACATAGTCCTGATATGCTGTAATTCAGTAATTTCCTTATCTCCCTCTAAAATTAAACATCTTCTGTCTTGTGTAGTGCTTGGACACCTGCCAAAGTAGCATAAGGAACTGAACTTGTCTCTATTAATAAAATTGCTTTCTAATGCTCTCGCACGGCTTCTTAATGCAGATATTAGTCCATTGTGTGTGGCCGATCAGTGGCGGCAACTAAGCTCGATGAACTAAATAAAAGTACAGAAGGACTAAGTGGAGCAGCCATTGTCGGGAGTAGGTCAGGGGTGAGAGTAGAAGCGACAGGCTTTTGCTCATTCAGTGAAAGTGGGCTTCGATGAGGTAAGTGGGTAAGTGGACTTAGTTTATGGTTTTTCTTTGTCTTTTTTTTGAGGAATAGCGAGCATATTGGTAGGGTTAGTATTTTGCTCTGGGTGACGGTTGTGGGTGATGCACTATCAATAACTCCAAAAGACTGGAAGTAGAGTAAATACTGAAAGGCTTTAATTAACAGTAAAACGGAGCACATCCATGCTGGATGACTGTGGGAGGAGCAGTGACACAATCACCTTTATCCAGGGTTCTGTGGGAGGAGCCACAGGACCAGTCAGTAGAGGGGCATGTCCAGACAGATACACATGGTTTACCACAGTGGGAATCCTGGGAATCTTCCAGTCTCCCAGATGGCCACATCTGCGCCAGGTGCACCGCGATGCAGCTCCTGAGATACCATGTTAGGAATCTGGAGCTGCAGCTCGATGACCTACAGCTTATTAGGGAGAGTGAACAGGAGATAAAGAGGAGCTACAAGGAGTTAGTCACCTTGAGAATGCAGGAGTTAGATACCGTAAGTGGGTGACAGTCAGGGAAGCGTGAGAGAGAACACCACTGTGGCCATCCCCCTGAGTAACCATTATCTCGTTTTGGATGCAGTTGAGGGGGATGACCTGATAGAGGATGACCACGACGATTGGTCTCTGGCACTGAGCCTCATTCTGTGGTGCAGAAGGGAGAGAAGAAAATGAGGAATGTGATAGTCATAGGGGATTTCATAGCAAGGGGAACAGACAGGAGGCTCTGTCAGCCTGATAGAGATACCTGCATGGTGTGTTGCCTCCCAGGTGCCAGGGTACGGGATGTCTCAGATCGGGTGCAGAGTATTCTGAAGGGAGAGGGTGAACAGCCAGAAGTCTTGGTACATGTTGGTACCAATGATGTAGGTAGAAAAAGGGAGGAGGTCTTGAAGAGAGAATTCAGGCAGTTAGATAGGAAGCGAAAGGCAGGACCTCTAAGGTAGTAATCTCAGTATTGCTGCCTGTGTCATGTGCTAGTGAGTGCAAGAATAGCATGATCAGGTGTATTAATGTGTGGCTGAGAAACTGGTGTAGGGGGCAGGGATTCAGACTCCTGGATCATTGGGGCCTCTTCTTGGGGCGGTACGACCTGTACAAACAGAACGGGTTACACGTGAACCCAAAGGGGTCCAATATCCTAGCAGGCATATTTAATAGAGCTGTTAGGAAGGGTTTAAACTAATTTGACAGGGGGATGGGAACTGGAGTGATAGGGCTGAGGAAGGGGAAAACGGAAATAAATCAAAGATAGCATGCAACAAAGATTATAGAAAGAACAGACAGGAAATGAGGCTTAATCAAAGCCAGTGGTGTGAGTTACAGGGCAATAGAGACATGGTGCAGTTAAACCAGAAAGCACCAAATACTGGACTGAGAGTGTATTTGAATGCACGCAGCATAAGGAATGAAATGGATGATCTTGAAATTCAGGGACAGATTGGCAAATATGACGTTGTGGCCATCTCTGAAACTTGGCTAAAGGTTGGCTGCCATTGGGAGCTTAATGTCCAAGGATATAGGGTGAATCGGAAAGATAGATTAGTAGGCAGAGGGGTGGTGTGGCTCTGTGTATAAGAAATAATATTAAATCATTGTAAAGAGATGACATAGGATTGGAAGGTGTAGAGTCTCTATGGATTGAGTTAAGAAATGGCAAGGATAAAAGGTCCCTAATGGCAGTTGTATACAGGCCTCCACACAGCAGCCAGGATGTGGATTACAAATTACAGCAGGAAATAGAAAAAGCGTGTCAGAAAGGCAATGTCATGATAAACTTTGGGGATTTTAACATGGAAATTGATTGGGAAAACCAGGTCAGTACTGAACCTCAAGAGAGAGAATTTGTAGAATGTCAAAGAGATGGCTTTTCAGAACAGCTTGTTGTTGAGCCCACTAGGGGATCGGCTGTGCTGGATTGGATGTTGTGCAATGATTCGGAGGTGGTAAGAGAGCTTAAGGCTAAGGAACCTTTAGGGAACACTGATCACAATATGATCGAGTTCACGTTGAGATTTGAGAGGGAAAAAAATAAAATCGAATGTGTTGGTATTTCAGTGGAATAAAGGAAATTACAATGGCATGAGAAGGGAACTGGCCAAAGTCGACTGGAAAGGGACATTTGCAGGAAAGACAGCAGAGCAGCAATGGCTGGAGTTTCTGCAAAAAATGAGGGAAGTGCAAGTCAGATATATTCCAAATAAGAAGAAATTTTCAAAGGGAAGAAGGACACTACTGTGGCTGAAAAGTGAAGTCAGAGTCAAAGTAAAAGCAAAAGAGAGTGCATACAAGGAAGCCAGAGCTATTGGGAAGATAGAGGATTGGGGAGCTTTTAAAAATGTGGAGAAGGAAACTAAGAAGGTCATTCAGATGGAAAAGATGAATTATGAGAGGAAGCTGGTGACTAATATCAAAGAAGATACTAAAAGCTTTTTTAAGTATTATAAAGGGTAAAGCAAAATCGAGGGTAGATATAGGACCAATACAAAATGACGCTGGAGATATTGTAATGAGAGGTGCAGAGATGGCAGAGGAACTGAATGTGTACTTTGCATCAGTCTTCACAGTAGAAGATGTCTGAGGTATACTGGACATTCAAGAATGTCAGGGAAGTGAAGTTTGTTTAGTAAAAATTATGACTGAGAAGGTGCTCAGGAAGCTTAATGGTCTGAGGGTAGAGAAATCTCCTGGACATGATGGAATGCACCCTCGAGTTCGGAAGGAAATAGCTAGAGAGATGGCGGAGGCATTGACGATGATCTTTCAAGAATCAATAGATTCTGGCATTGTACCAGATGACTGGAAAATTGTAAATGTTACTCTGCTACTTAGGAAGGGTGGGAGGCAGCAGAAAGAAAACTATTGACCTGTTAGCCTGACATCAGTGGTTGGAAAGCTGTTGGAATCGATTGTTAGGGATGAGATTACTGAGTACCTGGAGGCAAATGACAAGATAGGCCAAAACCAGCATTGTTTCCTGAAAGGAAAATCCTGCCTGAAAAACCTACTGCAATTCTTTGAGGAAATTACAAGTAGGGTAGATAAAAGAGATGCAGTAGACGTCAGAAGGCCTTTGACAAGGTGCTGCACATAGGGCTGCTTAGTAAGATAAGAGCTCATGGAATTACAGGGAAGTTACTAGCATGGGTGGTCGGCAGAAAACAGAAAGTGGGAATAAAGGGATCCTACTCTGACTGGCTGCCAGTTACTAGTGGAGTTTCACAGGGGTCAGTGTTAGGACCGCTGCTTTTTACAATGTATGTCAATGATTTGGACTACAGTATTAATGGATTTATGGCTAAATTTGCTGATGATACAAAGATAGATGGAAGAACGGGTAGTGTTGAGGAAACAGAGAGCCTGCAAAGAGACTTAGATGGTTTAGGGGGATGGGAAAAGAAGTGGCAAATGAAATACAATGTTGTAAAGTGTATGGTCACCTACTTTGGTGGAAGAAATAAATGGGCAAACTATTATTTAGATGGGGAGAGAATTCAAAATGCAGAGATGCAAAGGGACTTGGTAGTCTTTGTGCAAGATACCCTCAAGGTAAATCTCCAGGTTGAGTCATTTGTGAAGAAGGCGATTGTAATGTTGGCATTCATTTCTAGCGGTATAGAATACAAAAGCAGGGATGTGATGTTGAGGCTCTATAAGACACTCATGAGACCACACTTGGAGTGTTGTGTGCAGTTTTGGGCTCCTTATTTTGGAAAAGATATATTGACATTGGAGAGGGTTCAGAGAAGATTCACGAGAATTATTCCAGGAATGAAAGGGTTACCATATGAGGAATTCAGTTCTTGGACTGAATTCCCTGGAGTTCAGGAAAATGAGGAGGGATTGCATAGAAACATTCTAAATGTTAGAAAGCCTGAACAGATTAGATATGGCAAAGTTATTTCCCATGGTAGGGGATTCTAGGTCAAGAGAGCACAACTTCAGGATTAAAGGATGTCCTTTTAGAACTGAGATGCGGAGAAATTACTTTAGTCAGAGGGTGGTAAATCTGTGGAATTTGTTGCCACAAGTGACTGTGGAGGCCGTCATTGGGTGTATTTAAGGCAGAAATAGATAGATTCTTGATTAGCCAGGGCATCAAAGGGTATGGGGTGAAAGCAAGGGAGTGGGGATAACTGGGAGAATTGGATCAACACATGATTGAATGGCAGAGCAGACTCAATGGGCTGAATGGCCTACTTCTGCTCCTATATCTTATTATCTTATTGAGCAGACATACTTTTAATCTTGATCTCAATTTCAGAGATGCTGTTTTGTCCTGAAGACCATTAACATCCATTCTATATAGAAACTGAAAGGCACATGCACTTTCAGTTAAACTTGCTAACTTAGCATCATGCTAAGCTTGATGGTATTACCAGAAGGCATCAGAGCTGCCATCTTGCATTTCACATGTGGAGAAAAATTGGGAGTATCCAGGTGTAATTTATGCAATCACAGGGGAGTGTGTAAATTCCACACAGACATCCAAGATTAGGATTGAACCTGAGTTACTTCGATTTCATTTCTTCCAATTCCACAGTTGGTTTGAGCAACAACCGAACTTCTTGACCAGGTCTGCATACTCTTATGCATCGAGTTGCTGCCACATGACTGGCTGATTAGATATTTGCATTAATAATTTGAAAATTATTAATTTGCCTAATAATATAGCCACTAAATCTATATCGACAAATATAGATACTTAGTCAAATAAGTCATGCAGAAATGACATATTTATACTTCCTATATCCTACACTTACAGGATTTAAGGATGCTTAAAATACAATATGCAAGTGTCCAGTTTTTTTTAAAAGTAGCTGACAAATATATCCATTGCAAAACTAGTCAAAAATTCAACCACTAAATACATCTGTCTCTCAGTTCAGCTTATTTCAAGTGCAACTGGATGGAAAGTTACCTTGTTATTTTAAATATCTGTACATGACTCTGTAACCATTATACTGCAGTAGCATCTGAAACTGCCAAAGACACATTACTTGACAAGATAAATGACAATAGCTGCAGCAACTGATGCTCCAATTCTCAATACCACAGTTAAATTACCTTTGCTTGCTTTTGAAGTTGCTGTGAGAACAACACAGTTAGCAGTTTCAAAGCTAGCCCTGAATAAAAGGTCACTCCCCAAGATTTTATTGTTTAAAACACATGGGCCAAATATCAACCTTGTCAGATACTGGTGTCATGATTTTACATATCTTGAGAACGTCCTGCTATTACCAATTTTACAAAGAATACCAGATGCTATGAATGGCTTAATCTCTGCACCTTGAGAGTGAATGCATGGACTCCTTTCAGTTTATCCTGGTAATGAAAACATGGAACATTAGCAATAATCCAACACTTAGATACATTTGTTGTCTCACAACAACTTTCACTTTCAGTAGATCATAATCTAAATACTTGAATTAAGTATAATAATAAATAAATGATGAACAGAAAGAATATGGAAGCTAAGAAATGCTTATAAGTGAAATCTATAAAATGAAAACAATTTCAGTAGGGGACACCAGGTACAATAGTTGCGTTAACAAATTGCTATACAGAATAACATGGTACAAGTATATAGGGAACTAGCCTTAGTAATTCTTTGTAGTTAAAAATATTTGAGAGGAATCAGTGGGGATTAGATGACCCAGAAACTGCTAAACTGGAATTGCAGTATGTACTTTGCCTTGATCGTACACTAAATGATTATGCACAATAATCAAATGTGCAGTTGACTTCTTGAAACCATTGTACATTTTATACAAGGAGTTAAATACGACTATTCATAAAACTTAATCTGTTATCCACTAATGTGCACTTAAGACTATTAAAATAGAGACCAAACAATGCAGTAACAGCAGTTCAAGTGTTGAGCATATTTTATAGCTATATACAATGTGCTGGAGGAATGGATGGAACGAGTCAGGCAGCTTCTATGTAGGGAAATGGACTGTCAACATGTTGAATTGAAACTCTGCTTCTGATGGAAGCTTTCCTTGATGGAATGCACATTCAGCAGCAGCTTAATTTGCAGTGTGCCTATTTTGCAAAGAAACCCATTTTTTAGTTAGATGGTCAATTTTTTGCTATGTAGTTTCGTCATAATAGATTAATGTTGTGAATTCCCAAATGCTAAGATTTAGCATCACATTGATATAGGATTGCTATGAAGATCCTTCATAAGTATTTCAGTTATAGTAGATCATACTTTATATGGCACAGCAGAACAGGGAACATGTCAGGATGCTAGTACTGTACACTATAGCAGGAGACAAGTCAACAAGCCACTGTTTCCATCTGTCATTCCAGGTGGATATCAACGGTCCCATGACATGAAAACAATACAGGCAGGCTCACTATATATATATATCTATCTATCTATCTAATTCAGACTATGATGCCAATTTAAACTAAAGACTTTGTTACATGTACATTGAAATATACAGTGAAATGCCTTGTAGCATGATACTATTACAGCATGGGGTGTTCCAGCATCACCTAAAATGTGTTTATGTGCTTTCTGTGATTGTGTGAGTTTCCTCCATGTGCTCTGGTTTCCTCCTACTGTCCAAAGATGTACAGATTAGTATGTTAATTGGTCATTGGAAATTGTCCTGTGATTAGGCTAGGGTTAAATAGGATGGCTGCTGGGCGATGCAGTTCAGTGGGCCAGAAGGGCCTGTTCTGAATGGTATCTCAAAATAAATAATAATTAAATAAATCAGCGAGGAGTGTGCTACACTTCCAGGGCCTACATGGCATGCACAAACTTGCTAACCTGGATCTGCCTTTGGAAAGTGTGGGGAAACCAGCACATTCTGAAGGAACCAACACCATTATGGGGAGAACACCCAAACTCCACAGACAGCAGCAGGAATGAAATTCTGATTCTGCAGCTGGTGCGGTAAAGCACTGTGCTAACCTGCTACTGTGCTGTTAATCTCATTTGCTTGTACTTGGCCTATATCCCTGTGGGTTTATGTGCCTGTTTAAACGTCTCTTAAATGCTCCCATCATATCTGTTTCCAAGGAGCAGATTCTGGGCATCTACTACACAGTGTAAAAAAATTTACCTCACTAATCACCTTTAAATTATCTCCTTTTCTAATGTTACTTATTTCACATTGGAAAAAAAGACTATTTTCCAGGTCATCAACCATGTTAGCAGTTCTCTTTTTACTTGGAAACTTGCTCCTTGTGGCTGCTACATTTGAGTTTCAATCGTTGCAAGTAAATGTAAAGCAAAGAATCCAGCACTAAGCGAGATTATTAAAACACCATTGTTTTTTGCCATGGAGTCCATTTTGGACCCAACTTACCACTTTCCTCTTATTTGCCACTGACCTTTGCATACTTTTAGGATTCTGAATTAGTCATATGGGACTTTATCAAAATCCACAGAGACAGAGAGAATGTGAAATGCATCGCCTTCATCTTCTTTCCTGTAATCATAAGAGATTCTGCAGTTGCTAGAAAACCAGAGCAACACACGCTAAGTGCTGGAGGAACTAGGCAGGTCTGGCAGCATTTATGGAGAGGAATAAACAGTTTTGGACAGAGGTCATCTTTGTAATCTCTAGAATCTTAAATGTTACTATACATATACAGTCTTTAACATTCCAAGTCTTATGGAGATTTCTTTAGCTATTTAAAAAATCGTTAAAACATTTTAACCCTCCAAATTAATTTGATCATTATGACAAGCATGAAACCAGTGCCATGTGGTTTACAGTGTCATTTCATGCTGCAGTATTAAGGTCAAGTTTTTCAAATGTAAGTCTGATGCAACAGCACAGACTCATTTTCACAAGGCAGTGCTCCCTAATAAGGGAAACAGCCCTTAAGATTATCATTACCAAATTACTTTAATTCTGCTGCTGGGCATTATCTGCACATCCAGCTCACAGAAGTCTGCCTTTGAAAGGGACATTTTAAACTATATCATTGTGGTAAACCATGTATATCTGTCTTGGACACGCCCCTCTGCTGACTGCTCCTGTGGCTCCTCCCACAGGCCCCTGGATAAAGGTGATTGTGTCGCTGCTCCTCCCACAGTCCAGGGCAGTCATCCGGCATGGACGTGCTCCGTTTTACTGCTAATAAAAGCCTTTCAGTATTTACTCTATTTCTGATCTTTTGGAGTTATTGATAGTGCATCAATTATACCACCTTACTGTAAGTTATGTGGCCGAAGAAACAGCAGGAGACAAATGGGAGAAGACAAGGAGCATGGTTCCTGGTTTACTGATGATAATTTCAAGATTCTAGAAGATTAAATTCACAAATGGGGCATGATTCAATATGCCAAGGAAAAGGTGGCCTTCAAGTTTATAATTTGATTGAGCTAGCAGGAAGGGAGAGGCATGATCGCTCAAGGAAACATGAATCAAATTCCAACACTCCCTTATCATACTCATACACAACTAATACAGCTTCAATCTTGTCATAATTGCAGCGATATCGAAACAGAGTTGAGGGACCATTAGTTTTAGATCCTGACTAGGATGGAGGACAGGATCCAAATCAAATTGGCAGTGGAACAGCTGAGCATCATGATAAAGACTCAACAGTAATATTGGTATCCAATGAGCATTACCTCTGTGGCCCTTATTTAAATAATAATTTTATCTAAAAGTATTCTATTGCTTTTACTTTTCTGACTGCAGGTTTTTAAACCCAATTACAAAGATGAGAGGGAAAAAAAAGTAGTCATGGAAATGCTAGTCTGCAAAAGGCATGTTAGAAGAATACCATTTATCATTAAGCCTCAGACTTCCAAGCATTATCTGAGATAGTGGTATCACAAAGAAAAAATAAATATTACTCAAGAGGGATAATCATAGGAGGTGGAATAACTATGCTTTCAGCTCTTCTCTCCACACTTTCCTGTTACTTAAACTAGGTAATACAACAACAATTCACTAATGTAATGCATTTGGTGTTCACAGTATGGTCATTACTACATAGCCAAAGTCAAAGTTGAGTTTATCGTCATATGCACAAGTATACAGTATGTATGCAGAGTGTATTGAAAAGCACACTTGCAGCAGCATCTCTGGCACAGAGCACCATATAAGCAGCATTCACAAGAAAATCATGAACATTAATCATAGACAATATTTACAGGAAAGAATACAATTAGAACAAAAAGAAAAACTAACAGTTGTAACAGAGTTCCCAAGCTCTAGTGATTAGGATTTTGCCATTTGGTTTGAGAACTAAATGGTTGAAAGGAAGTAACTGTTTTTGAACCTGGCAGTATGGAACTTCAGGCACCTGTCTATCTTAGGGGATCAGAAGTGGAGAGAGTCAACAGCTTTAGGTTACTGGGAATTTACATATTTAGTGACACAGCATGGAATAGGCCTTTCTGGCCCGTTGTATCTGCTGTCTGATGGAAGCTGAGAAAAGATGGTACAGCAGGGATCTTTGATGATACGTTAGCTTGAGGCAGCAGCCTCCTGTAGATACTACCAATGGTGGGGAAGGATGTACTCATGATGAATTGGGCAGAGTCTGCTACTTTCTGTGCTTCTTACATTCTTCATTATATTTACTTATTGATTGAGATTCAGCCCAGAATAGGCCCTTCCAGCCCTTTGAGCCATGCCATTATGTTAAGATGCTACAATAGATGCTGTACCAATCATTGAGACTTTGCTAAAAATGGACATGACTGGATGTTAAATATTCCTGGTAATGAAGGGAAGAAAATCTGAGTGGGTAGTGGTACTGATTTTAAAAATGTTGTGTTTTTGGAGAAGAGGATACCGTACAACAAATAAATACTGCAACTATTTGGTTGGACCAAAGGACCATTAAACAACTGGGACTATTATATAGACTGTCAACAGGTTAAAAAGATATACATAGAAGAGTAAATTTGTGGAGAAAGTAGAGAAACTGGCATAAAAATAAGATTGGCAATAATGGAGTACTTTGATTTCCCATTGCTGGTTAAGGTGATATAAATAAAGGGCAAAGAGCCCCATTACATTTCTGAATTTGGTTTGGAGGAATAAAGCAGGTGTCAGTTGAGGGAGAATTTCATAACAGCATTAATAGGAATCAAAATTTGTCAGGGAAAAAATAATTCACTTACGTTCAAAAAGAGGACAACAGAGAAATTAAAAAATCCCTGAATAATCAAAGGAGTAAGATAAAAGAGAAAATAAAGCATGTGATAGATGTTAGATTATTGAAACAGCAGGAAACAGACTGATTATAAATCTTTCAGAGGAGTGCAGAAAAGGAAATGAAACTGTTCAGGAACAGCCATTACCCCTCAACCAGCAGGGTTTTTGAACCAGTGGGGATTATTTCATCTAACTTCACTTGCCCCATCACGGCACTGTTCCCATAACCTATGGGCACACTTTTAAGGATTCTTCATCTCATTTTCTCTATTTATTATTTCTATTTCTCTTTTGTATTTGCACAATTTGTGTTCTTTTGCACATTGGTCATTTGTCTGGCATGTTGGGTGTGGTCTTGCATTGATTCTATTATAGTTCCTAGATTTACTGAGTATGCCTGCAAGAAAACAAATCTCAGAGTTGTATACCGTGACATACCTGTATTTTGATAATAAATTTACTTGATACTTTGAAAAGAAATAAAGAAAGAGCGACTGGTGACAAATATAGAAAGTATTCCAAGACTTGGAAATAGGTAGAGTATATAAAGAGTAAATGGGCAGCAAAGAGTAGAGGGACCTATTAAGGATGGAAAAGGAACTTTGTTCTTAGTAGTTGAAAGCACAACTGAGATGTGAAGTGAGTTCTTCAAGCACTTATCAAGAATTAAGGTTGTTCTGGAGTTGCAACAAAGAACTTGAGATATGGATGTGCTAAAATTTTAAAGTTAGTAAAAGTACAGAGATGCAGGACCCTGCAGTTGCTGTATCTGTATCTGTATCTATATCTGTGTCTGGGGAAAATCTGAAGGAACTGAATGGATCAAGCAGTATTTGTAGAGAGAAAGGAATTGTCAATGCTTTGGGTGAAAACCTGACACAAGGTCCTGTCTTGGAATGCTGACATTCAACAAATTCAACGCCTTCCTTCAACAAATAATGCTCAAAACACTGGGTTTGTCAAGCTGTTCTTTTTCTGCTTTGAAAAGGCCTGTGATACTTGAAGTGGATAAATCACTCAGTACAGATGTGCTGCATTCTTGGATGCTGAGGGATGCAAGAATGGAAATAGCTGAGGTATTGGCCACAGTTTTCCAAATATCTGGGTGCTGTCTTTGGACTGTTCACAAAAAGGGTGTGGGATAAACCAAGAAACTACAACCAGTATAATATAACAAGAAAAAAGCATAAAAATTAAAATGGTGATTTTGTTTAGTAAGATGTGGATCTACACTTTCAAGGTGATCTTATTAAAACACAAAATTCACAGTGGGTTTTACAGATACATGTCTGGTGATGACACGGATATCTGGAACAATGGGTTACAATGAAGGTCAGCTATTCAGCTCAAGTAGTTTTACCAGACAGTAGCAAAGTTTTACTCATTCATTGAAATATTCAGAACAGAGATTGGTAAACTGCTAGAAATCAAAGGATGTGGTTAAAACAAGAAAATAGCGTTGTAGTAAAAGATCTTAATGAACAAAGTAATAGGGATGAGGGAAAAATTGTCAAGTCATTCTACTACTTGTCATGGTCAAAAAAAGCTGGGTAAGTAATTGAAAAGAAAAAAAAATAAAATGACAGGCAACATGGAGAGGGCAGGTTTGTGAAACTAATTGGATCACCTGTGCATTGAGATAACATATACACAACAGCCTGAATGGTGTGCTTACAAGCTCAAATTAACTAAGCAGTATAAACATAGAGAAACAAGGGACTATAGATCATCGCTAATATTGCCAGGATTTGAGGAAATTAGTGGATTCCATTGAAAATGTTTCTCTGTGGAGTAGACACATGAAGTCTCTGGCACTGTAATAAAAAATCACAAGTAAAGGATCTATAACATCTACTTTACCTGGGTGAGTGAGATTAGTGCAACAGAAATTGATAGCGTTCTTAAGGATTAAACTAAATGTCTTCTGATCTTGTCCTGTATTTTACAATCTGCAGTTTGGTTTCTACCAATATTGATTGTTTTAGTCAATTAGCACTAAAACACAAGAACCACCTACTTAAAAAATCATATTTATGTGGTAATGCATTTCACTATCAAGTTCATTATCAAATACCAAAACACAGATTCTAAATACTAAATATTTCACATTCAACAAGAAAGATAACAAATTTAATCTGTAGTGCCCAGTTTTTGTTTGGCAATTGAAAGAAGCAGGTCATACACCTCCTCCCCATGATGTCTATTGGGGATTTTGGGCAGTGCGGCAGCACAAATATAATGGAACGCCAAAATAAGGGAAATGGAAGATCAGTTATCTTACATAATCACAGAGGAATTACCATTTAAATGGTACCATTTAGGGGGCATTGCCTCAAGATTCAGGGGAGAAGATTTAAGACGGAGATGAGGAGAAACTGTTTTTCCCAGAGAGTGGTGAATCTGTGGAATTCTCTGCCCAGGAAAGCAGTTGAGGCTTCTTCACTAAATGTATTTATTTAGATAGGTTTTTACATAGTAAGGGAATTAAGGGTATGGGGAAAGGGCAGGTAAATGGAGCTGAGTTTACAGACAGATCAGCCATGATCTTATTGAATGGTGGGGCAGGCTCAATGGGCCAGATGGTCTACTCCTGCTCCTATTTCTTATGTTCTATTTCACAATTCAAATAGCATTCTTCACCAAAATCTCAAAAATATATTTTTCCAAATATCCTGTCTTCATTTATGGTCAACCAAAAATTAACTTGCCATGAGAAATACTTCAAAATAATCAGCTTCTTTAATGTGAATACTTCATAGACATCATTCCACTATTTAAAATTCAGAACCCAACACAATAATGCAATGAAAACACATCATTTAATGCAGTTTCACATTTTGTAATGCCTTGCAATAATTCAGAAATGTTCTCACAGATCACATTGTGATATGGTTGAAATAAACATGCTTATCGACAATCTTCAGGCACTACTGAAGAAGAGGAATGCAAAACCCAACTTAAGATAATTACTATTTGCTGGCTTTACAGTCACTTTCCATCTGCTCCACTTGATCATAAACAAACCCTTGCCATGGGCAGTTTTTTAAAAAATACGCTTGTATATAAAACACTTGTGGCAAACTGTGCTGTTAAAACAGACAGAACATTGTTAAACTGACCAACATCTCATTATTTGATTGTACATACACATGACATTTTTTAAAAAAATCTGCATTTATTGAAAATCTTGATAGTCATTCAAAATTATTTGACATCACAAACCTCCTACCTGGAAAAATTGAAGGTCTTTTCTTGGGTCGCCGTATGTGTATTTGCTCTACATTCCTATAGTTCCTATTATCTTTTCCATCACTTTCTTCTCTTTTCAAGGATTCCGGTGAAAGACTAACTTTCCATCTTGAACTGAATTCATTTTGGAGTAAACTTGAGGCATCTTTGATCCCAGAGTTGAAATTACTACCGTCAAGTGCCATTGAAATGGTCTTGTCAACTGAACAACAGGAAGTAAACTCAGCTTTGCAAAGAAAGATTTCTCAGAGGATCTTGTTCCTCTGATGTATGCAAGCCTACCTATCTGATTTGTCCATAGTTTACCTCACAGTCTCAGCTCCTGCACCTGCTAGAGCAGTCCAGCAAGTTAGTGGGTGAGGCTTTATTTAGGTGTAGAATTACAAAAGATCTTTCCTACTAGCAGTGTGTAGTTTCAGAATACAGTTAAAATATATACATATTAATTAATTAAAGTGCTATTCCACACAAACTGTTAAATATCTGGAAGTAATTGCAATATTTACAAGAATTTCAGGAAAAAAATACAGCAAACTATGAAGATGTATTCTTTATATGCAAACATTCTAACTTGTAGTTCCCTCAAAATTAGATGGTACAGTCCAGCATCGACACTGTACTTTATGAAGTAGTCAGAAGTTGTCTAAAATGTATTAGGTAATATATACAGGAACTCTAAACAATGGTAAATTGCTGAGGTACAACAGCTTAAGAAATTTAATAAATTCTTATAATAGTGATTACTAATCTTTCTCCTAAAGGAAGGATTACTGGAATGAATGATTTTAATTATACATTAGCTGCCACATTAAAACAGCTCACATTTGAAATTGCTCATGGAAATCAATTAACTGTAGGTGAATCATAATGTTATCCATAGAGATCCTCCAGCAGATTCCTTGTTGCTCCTGATTCCTGCATCAGCAATCTCCTTGTTTTCAGACTTTAATATTTTGCTTTTACTTTATGCAATTTGCCACAGAGAAGTACAAAAGCAGAAAGTCAGGTTGTTTCTATAAGGCGGCATGAATCCACAATGCCAATTTTACTTTTGAATATAAACACAAAGACTTGGTGTCATTACATCTCTCTTAATGAATAAATTTTTTTATCTTGTTGTGCCACATTTTAGATCCTTTATGCTTTTTTTTAAGCGTATACTGTATATGTGGATTCCATGGTCAATGTACACCACCAGGGAATTCATTAAAAGCTCTACAGCAAGTAGTTTGGGTGCATGGCTGAAACAGTCTTCTTCATGTTCATTGATTTTATTCGATCTTATTAGCATTACAAAACATTATAAAAATATACTGTGGGGAGAGTGGGGTAGTGATCTCGGTGTCCTCAGCATTGAACTATCACTGCATAAAGTATCATGACAATGAGGCAAAACTTCAACAGAATTCTACCCATTACCCTTCCCTCATTAACGATTCAGTGTTTCTCTCAACTGAAAATGACTTATAAAGGAGGAATAAATAGAAGCTAGAATGTAGGAGGGAAAGTTTAAATTATTTTGGCATGGGGATGGGAACTAGAATGATAGGCAGAAGATGGGGCAGTTGGTATACGAATAGATGCAGTGTGTAGTGAGGCTGTGAAGAAGCAGAGGTAGATGATAACGTAAAGATGCGGTAAGTGGGATGTGTTGAAGTGTGCCTTTAAATTAAATAGCAAGTTCAACATTTCCACAGCTATGAAAATGAGGATGAAGTAAAAGGGAAGGAGTATGCAGGAGAGGGTATGAAAATCTCCAGAATAACTACAAAGACAAAATATTTAGAAAGGGATAAGACTTTAACATCTGCTAACATGGAGGCAAAATTGAAAAGGGTGATGAATACAGGACTGAAGGTATTATATTTGAATGCACACAGCACATGAAATAAGGTATATGACCTCGTAGCACAGTTAGAAATTGCCAGGTATGATACTATGGGTGTCACTGAGTCATGGCTGACAGAAGATCACAGTTGGAAGCTTAACATCCAAGGATATGCTTGATGGCTTTGAGCCTGTACTCATTGAAGTTGGATCTCATTGAAACCTATCAAATATTGAAAGGCCTAGGTAGAGTGGATGCAGAGAGGACAATTCCTATAGTGGGGGAGTCTAGGGCACCACCTCAAAATACAAGAATGTTCCTTTGCAATAGAGAGGAGGAGAAATTTATTTAGTTAGAGGGTGGTGAATCTGGAATTCACTGCCACGGACAGCAGTGGAGGCTAATTGATCGGGTATATTTAAAGTGGAGGTTGATAGCTTCTTGATTGGTAAGGGAGTCAAATGTCATGGAAGAAGGCAGGAGTTGGGAGGGATACAAATTGGCCATGATGGAATGACAAAGCAGACTCAGTGGGCCAAGTGGCCTAATTCTACTCCTATGTATTATGGTGTTTATGAGGAGGCACAGAATTCACTCCCCTTTGGGGTTTATTAAAGTCTATCATAAACGATGATTTGATTACACTGCCATTGAGGCCCTAAAAAATGCATATGCCAGACTGTATTTGTAAGGCAATGACAGGAAACCTTTTTTTAAAAAATAGATCCTCACAAATATACTGTACCTGTTGCTGATTGTCTATGACAACACTATGGAAGTGATCACAAGTCTAGTAACAACTGACTATGACTTGGCTGGACACCTGTTACCTACTTATTCTGGTCACAGTGCAATCCTAATTCAGTATTCCTGAAATTTTAATGAGAGCCACAAATGTTCTGTGCTAGCTAGTGTTTCACCTTTAGATAAATGTTGAAGAAAAATAAAGTGATTTTTTAAAGATAGCAGCAATTTCAACACACTAATCAACAATTACTTGTATCCCACACAAAAAAGAGATTAGATTACTAATATTGAGGTTTAATCCTCTAACCTGAAGAGGATTAGAAACTGTTTATGACAAAGTGCTGTGAGTACCGTATGTAAAGGCCAAATTGTGCTAGCATTCCTGAACGTGAGATAATACTAAGTGATATCAGATTCATATGAAAAGATCACATTGCTCTGTTGCTGGACTCCACATTACGTCTAGTGATAAAAACTAACCTTACTGGTATTACTCGGTATTATTCTAGAGAATCTGCCTCTCTGAAAGTATACCAATCAAACTTGGCATAGAATCAGATACGTCATTTAAATTCACTGGGGATTCTTTGCTAGAAAAGGCTAAAGATAAGCTTTGTTTTTGTTTTATTGATTTGCAAATGTTTTGATATTTTAACCTTATTTATCCACTTTGGTAACTATTTACATTACCTTTTACAGTTTTTAATAGTTTTTTAAAATTGTAGACATTTTTAAGTTGTAAAATGAGCTCCTGGAATGGGCCTTGCAGATTGACAGAAAATAGAACCCTGTTTTTAGCTTTGCCTACTGTCAAAGACAGTCAAGGCTGGAACAGAAAGCTGCCTGAAACTGGTTGCCAATGAATCTTCACCACACCTTGCTATTGATTGTATCCCTGCACTCAGCTTAGATAAGCACGAAGAAGTGAAAACAATGGACAGCATGATCCAACCTATTAAGTATATTCATGATTGAAATATACTTGTGTATTTAGAGGTAATTTGGAATAGTAGATTGAAGCTGAAGATCGGAATAGCCATGATCTTTTAGAATAGCGGAATGGGTTTAAGGAAGCACATGGTCCAACCTTTCTCCCCCTTCTGTTATATATACAATAAATACAGAAATTGTTAACATCATTATAAAAAGTCTACTAAGATCTGTATTACAGGTTGCAACATGAACATTGATATACATTTCTGAATGGTCAATGAATCCATGAACAGTACATTATTCATCTTTCACACTATTTTTGTAACTTATCATAATCTTTTGAGTCTTGCACTGTACTGTTGCCACTAAAGCAACGAATTTCACAACAAAGGTCTTATTGAGATTCTGCCACTTTAGAATTTGTATTATGGTGACTGCTGTCTTTCCTCTTGCAACATTCTACAGGGAAGAACTTAAGGTGAATCTGTCTCAGAAGGAAGGCACAGTAAAAAGAATGTAGGTTTGATACTAAGTATCCTAACAACTAATGCATTGCTGACTATTTTCCCAATATCTCAGATACTGAGACAGTTCCAGGAGAGGCAGTTGATGAAACAATAAAATCTAGATACTGAATGGGAATTCAAAATGCTAGTAATTACATCACGTACATAAACTGACAAACAATGAACTGTAAAATTTATTTGAAGTGACATACAAGTCACACAGATGAAATGCTGGAGGAACTCAGCAAGTCAGGCAGCATTTATGGAGATTAATAGACAGTTGACATTTCGGGCTGAGACCCTTCTGCAGGACCGAGAAGGAAGGGGGAAGTTGCCAGAGAAAACAGGTGGGGAGAGGGGAAAGAGACGAGCTGGAAGGTGATAGGTGAAGCCAGGTGGGTGGGAAAGATCAAAGGCTGGGAAAGAAGGGATCTATTAGGACAGGAGAATAGATCATAAGAGGGGAAGTAATAGTGAGAAGAGATAAAAGGTCAGAGTAGGGAATAGAAGGAGGAGTGGAATTTGCTTACCAGAGGGAGAAATTGATACTCATGCCGTCAGGTTGGAAGTCAGGCCAGACATGTCAATCCATGGCCTCTTTTTGTGCCAAGACAAGGTTACCATCAGGATGGAGGAGCCACACCTTATATTCCATCTGGGTAGCCTCCAATGTCAACTGTCTATTAATTTCCAGAGACGCTGCTTGACCTGCTGAATTCCTATAGCATTTTGTGTGTGTTGCTTTGGATTTCCAGCATCTGCAGACTTTCTCATATTTATGATATATAAGACACTGCCCAGAAGGTGTCAATGACAAACTATTTCTGTAGAAAAATTTGCCTAGAGCAATCATGGTCATGAATAATACCATTATCACCCACATCAATATGACATGGCACATGATGATGATGATCATGACCATGATGATACAATTAAATAAATAAAACTTCCCAAACCACTGAACTTCTAGGCAAGTAATTTGTCTAAAGAATTGAGAAAACACAATGAAGAGTTCACTTGTACACTGAGCTGACTATAGCTGATAAGACAGAGTAATTGGTCATAAGTGAAAGAACTATACTCTAGCACAAAGCCCTCCAGATGAAACCATGGGGAACGCCACAGCTCTTTTAATGAGGTGCCCCTACAGTGTTAACAGAATAGAGAGTTCCAAGATTCAGAATCAGTGATGATGAATGACAGATGGCACATTTCCAAATCAGAATGGTATGCAACTTGGAGAGTTATTTGCACATCTCTGTGTTCTCATGTTTCTGTTGCCCTGTCCTTATTTATAGTAAAGATCATAGATCTGAGAGTCAATAACTATCATGCATTTTATAGATGGTGCACAATCCAGTTACTGTTGCTGGTAGTGGAGAGAATAAATGTTTAGAGTGGTGGATGGGGTGATAATCAAGTGGGCTGCCCTGACCCAAAAAAGTGTCACTTCTGTATACTGGAAAGAGTTTGGTGTCAGGAAGGGAGCTACTTGCTTTGAGTCACCCAGCCTTTAACCTGTTCTTATATCCTTGATATGGTAGGTCCAAGTACACTTCTGGCTAACATTGTGAAGGACTTGGCATTGATAATGCCGCTGAATGTCAAAGATTGATTGCTAGACTCTTTGTTGAAGATGGTTATTATCTGGCATTTCTACAGCAAAAAATGTAATCTGCTGCTTATTAGCCATTAGAACATAGAACAGGAACCCGAGGTCCTTCAGCCCACCATGATGATGCCAAACATGATGCTAAATTAGTCTTAAATCTCTTCAGTGTATACATGATCCTTTAACACAAGCCTATCAAAGCCTCTTAACATCACTATCGCATCCTCATCCACCACTATCCCCGACAACAGATTTTCCCCCAAGTCATCAGACAACCAACATACTAACCTCTGCTGTGCCTATTGTTTTGTTTATTATTTATTGTAATGCCTGAACTGTTCTGTGTACTTTATGCAGTCCCGGGTAGGTCTGTAGTCTAGTGTAGTTTTTGTGTTGTTTTACATAGTTCAGTGTAGTTTTTGTATTGTTCATATAGCATCATGGTCCTTAAAAATGTTGTCTCGTTTTTACTGTGTACTATTACAACAGTTACGGTTGAAATGACAATAAAAAAACAACTTGAACTTGAACCCACAAGACCATATGACACAGGAGCAGAATTAGGCTATTCAGCCCATTGAGTCTGGTCCATTATTCTATCATGCCTGATTTATTATTCTGGCTAATTTCTGGCTTTCTCCCCTTTACACTATTACTTATCAAAAACCTATCAACCTCTGCTTTAAATAGGTTTCAATAAGATCCCCCTCCCCTCATTTTCTAAAGTCAG
Source organism: Hypanus sabinus (assembly GCF_030144855.1). Classification (NCBI taxonomy): domain Eukaryota; kingdom Metazoa; phylum Chordata; class Chondrichthyes; order Myliobatiformes; family Dasyatidae; genus Hypanus; species Hypanus sabinus. Next base: position 38,040,901 of record NC_082708.1, read on the forward strand.
CAAGTACAAGCAGAGTGCCACCAAATGCTCATATGTTAACCCTTTCATTCCCAGAATCATACTCCTGAACCCTTACTGGACCCTCTCCAATGCCAGCACATCCTTGGGTAAGGGCCCAAATCTACTCACCAAAGTTCAGTCTGTCCAAAGCCTTATAAAGCCTCTACATTACATCTTTGTTTTTAATATTCTAGTCCTCTCGAAATGAATGATAACATTGCATCTACCTTTCTTACTACCAACTCAACCCATAAGTTAACATTTAGGGAATCCTGCACTCGGACTCCTAAGTTCCTTTGTACCTTTGATTTCTGAATTTGCTCCCCATCTAGAAAATATTCTACACATACTTTCTACCAAAGTGTATAACCATACACTTCCCTACACTGTGTTCCATCTGCTATTCCTTTGTACATTCTCCCAATCAGTCTAAGATCTTCTGCAGACTCCCTGCTTTCTCAGCACCACCTGCTTCTCAACCTATCTTTGTATTGTCCACAAACTTGTCAAGATCATTGACATATAATGTGAAAAGAAATGGACCCAACACCATCGCTGCTGAAGACCACAAGTCACTGGGAGCCAACCAGCAAAGGCCCACTTTATTCCTACTCTTGGCCTCCTGCTGGTCAGCCTGTTCAAGGCACACTCACTACACCCTTCTCCTTTAAAATTCCCCCTTTCACCTTAAATGCATGTCCTCAAATATACCCCACTTCTCCCATGGGTAAAAGATTCTTACCATCTACCCTATAAATATCTCAGTTTGATAAACTTCCATCAGGTCTCCCCATAGCCTCCAATACTCCAGAGAAAACAAAGTAAATTTGTCTAAGCTTTTCTTATAGTTCATACCTCTAATCCAGGTAGCATCTCCCTAGAAATCTCTTCTGCAACCTTTCCAAAGCCTCCACATCCCTTCTTATAAGATTGCACACAATGTTCTAAGTACAGCCTAACCAAAGTTTTATATAGGTGCAATATAGCCAACTTCCATATTATTATTCTCAATGCCCCTAGCAATGAAAACAATAATCTATATGTCTTCTTTAACAACCTATTTACTTGCTTGGCCACCTTAAGTGAGATGTGGATATGGTCCCCGCGGTCACTCTGTACAGCAGTTCCTCCAGCACTTTGTGTGAATTGTTTTAAGGGTCCTGCCATTTCCCCTTACATTTGACCTCTCAAAGTACAATACCTCAAGCTTGTTCAGATTAAAATTCTACCATTTCTGATCTATATTCTGCTGTATCTTTTGACAGCTTTCAATTCCATCCACAACTCCACCAATCTTTGTGTTGTCCACATATTTACTGACTCACCCACCTTGATTTTGATCGGTCACTTATTCATATCACAAACAGCAAAGGCCCTACCACCAACCCCTACGGAACACCACTGGTTATGGATCTCCAGGCAGAAATGGAACCTTTCACCACTACCCTGTCATCTATGGGTAAGCTTATTCAGAATCTATGCTACCAAGTCAACATGAACCACATGCATCTTAATCTTCTGTATTACTCTATGATGAATTACTTGTCAAATACTTTACTAAAATCTAAGTAGACAACATCCACACTCCAATCTCAATCACTTTTATCACTTTCTCAAAAAAAACTAATTAACTTTGCATGACATGTCCTTCCCTCCACAAATTCATGTTGACTGTCTCAAATCAGGCCATGTTTTTCCAAATGCACATAAAAATCCTATTCCTAAAACTTCTCTCAAATAGCTCACCTACCACTGATGGGAAGCTCACAGGCCTATAATTTCTTGGATTGTCCCTATAAAATATATTGGGATTCTCTTTAATCATGTTAGCCAAGGACATTTTATGGCTTCTTTTGGCATTCCTAATCTCCTGCCTGTCTTGCTCTTATCTTTATATTTCTCAAGAAACCTGTGTAATATTAGTTTTCTAAATCTTACATGGTTCCTTTGTCTTTTTGACAAAGTCCATAACCTCTCTCAACATTCAAGCGTCCCTTACCTTGCCATCTTTATGTTTCCTCCTTACTGGAACCTACTAGCCCTGAACACTGACCTGCTAGTTTAACCACACTCCATATGCCACATGTTGACTTGCTCATTGACTGCTGCTCCCAAGTAACTCCCTCAGTTCCTATCTAACAGTGCTGTAATTATCCCTCTCACAACTGAGTACTTTCTTGCAAGACCAATCTTATTGCTATTCATAATCATCTTAAAACTTAAGGAATTGTGATCACTATTCCAAAAATACTCCCAGGCTGACCAGGCTGTTTTCCCAAAGCAAAGTCCAGTATAATTCCTCCTTTAGTTGTACATTTAGTACAATGTGCTATTGTAGCAATGTACCCATGTGCTACTTCAGAAAACCCTTGAATGCATTGAAGAAATTCTCCCTATCTAAGCCTCTTGCACTAAAGAAGTCCAGTCAACATTGGGAAAGTTAGGGTCACCCACTATGACAAGCCTGTTACTAATATATCTAACCTTTCTTTCCCTTTAATGAATGTTATCTAGGTCATGTTTCATGCAGGCATGGACTGCTTCATTTGCTGCAGAGTTGCAAATGGAATTGAACATCTTACCACAAAATGACATTGGACCTTATTATGGAAGAATTTATTAATGTACTAACATTTCAGGTCTTGGACACTGTCCTAGTGAACTCCTGCAGAATCATTACCTTTCAGTCACAACCATCTTCCTTTGTGCAAAGCAGTCTTCAACTACTGTAACATTTTCTTTTTGATGCCCACTTACTTCAATTTTCCTCAGGCTCTTTGATACCACACTCAGTCAAATGCTGCCTTGATATCAGCTTACTTCTGGAATTCAGTTCCTTGATGCTCATTCAGTCCAAAAATACAATGAGATCTGGAGCAGTGTAGTCCTGGTGAAGCCTAATCTGTGAACAGCTAACTTTAAGTGCCTCATGATTACACAGTTGGTAACTGTTTTTATCACTTTGTTGATTGATTGTAAGTAATTACTGGATGGATTTGTCCTGCTTCCTTCGATCAGGATACAGCTGGACAATTTTTCACATTGTCAGGCAGATTCGTAACTTGATTCGATAGCACTGTGTAACGGAGGTCATCAATCAGGAAATGTAGATGAAATCAAGAAGTTGTGTTTTGTTAATATACAATATTGAAGGCTACTATATATTTTCTGAATATGGTAAACCAAAGGAATCACACTATAACATGGATAATGTCATAGTAAATCAAAAAGATGCCACACCCATACTTTAAATTAGGATAAAGATCAGGATAAACTAGTAGGATAGAGAAACACAGACAAGACCATGTAGATTTCTTGACATCATTTCAGCCACTTAATTCATATAATAGATAAACTTTAAGTGCAAAAAATTGTATGAAGACAACTATAGGCAAAAGGAAGCCAGGCACAACTTAACAAAGAAGTGTAGAATATATTGACAGGTTGTATCACAGCTTGATATAGAAATACAAATGCCCTTGAATGGAATATCCTACATAAAGTAGTGAATAAGGCCCAGTCCATCATGGGTAAAGCTTTTCCCACCATTGAGCACATCTACACAGAATGGTATCACAGAAAAGTAGCATTCATCATCATGGGCCTTCACCACCCAGTTCATGCTCTCTTCTTGCTGTTGCCTTTAGGAAGAAGGTACAGGAGCCTCTGGATTCACACCACCATGTTCAGGAATAGATATTAGTCTAAAACCAGTATAAACTGGTTTTAACCAGTTAAAAATGGTTTTTACTAGTATAAAACCAGATTTGACCAATATAAACCAGTTTAAACCAGTATAAACCGGATTGTACTGGTTAAAATCAATTGTAACCAGCATAATCTGGTTTTAACCAGTACAATCCAGTTTATACTGGTTAAAACCAGTTTAGACCCATTTTTACCAGTATAAACCAGTTTAGACCAGTTTTAACCAGTATAAACCGGATCCATCTGTCTCTTGAACCAGAGGGGAGAACCTCACTTAGCTTCACTTATCCCATCAAGGAACTGTTCCCACAACTTATGGACTCACTTTCAAGTACTCCTCATCTCTTGTCTCCATACTTATTTATTATTGTTTCCTTTTGTATTTACACAGTTTATTGTCTTTTGCACACTGATAGTCCATCCTGTTAGTTTGCTCTTTCATTATGCCCATAAAAATGAATCTTGGGGTTGTATATGGTGATACTTATGTACTTAGATAATAAATTTACTTTGAATTTTAAATTGCACACACAATGCGGATGAAGCCCACATCAGACAAAAAGTATGTGAAACAGAAAGCAATGTAACTGATACATACTGGACGAAAGACAAGAAAGACATGTTGGAGGAGGGCATCCATTTGAGGAACAGATGTCGATCCCTAGAAGACTACTTAAGGGTTTTTCTAGGCAGAAGCAGACTGAGATACCAATCATTAACCCTGCAGAGGAAAATCACAACTTGATAACAGGCTCTGGGAGTATTGGAACTAAATATTGATCCAAATGTACCAAAAAGTATGTGCCCACAATGACTGCACCATTAATTTAGATATATTCTTTAATATATGTGGTAAAAACACAAAATGCTGGCAGAACTCAGCAGGCCAGACAGCATCTACGGCAACACGAGTGAATCTGCAGATGCTGGAAATAAATAAATACACAAAATCTTGGCTGATACTATTTAATAAACTGCATAGTGAAAAATTGTGCTCTTATGCTATTGCAACATTGTTTAGTGCAAAATTTTCAGGGAACCCATGATCTCTTGGAGAAAACTACAATACACTTAGAAATACTTCCTTGATATTTTAAACTTCCATTTAAGAAAGAAGCTTGTCAATTTAAATTATCAACTAATCTTCAGAATTAGAGAAAGGAATATTGAAGCAAAATTCAATCAAGTTTCCTCATTTACACAGTTTGTTAATTTCTGTTAACAACCAAGGGATTCTGATAATTTCTGGTAAACTTACACAAGTTAACCAAAACAACACTATATCTTTAAGCAAAAAAAAAGAAATTGAATGGAAATTATATAATCCAAAATTCCCAAAGCTTTGTGCTCCAAAATTCTTTCCCACCTCAACCTTAAAAAATAAGTAACACACATAAAATGCTAATGGAACACAGCAGGCCAGGCAGCATCTACAGGAAGAAGTACAGTCAACGTTTCAGGCTGAGACCCTTCATCAGGACTAACAGAAAAAAGAGATAGTAAGAGATTTGGAAGTGGGTGGGGGAGCGGAGACCAGAAATGATAGGAGAAGACAGGATGGGGAGGGATGAAGCCTAGAGCTGGGAAGTTAATTGGCAAAAGGGATACAAGGCTGGAGAAGGGGGAGGGGTATCATAGGACGGAAGGCCTTGGAAGAAAGAAAGGGGGAGGGGAGCACCAGAGGAAGATGGAGTACAGGCAAGGAGTTATTGTGAGAGGGAAAGAGAGGAAAAAAATATTAAAAATTTTAAGTGTGGCTTCATCTCGACAGTAGAGGAGGCCATGAGTTGACATATCGGAATGGGAATGGGCCGTGGAATTAAAATGGATGGCCACTGGGAGATCCTGCTTCTTCTAGCGGACAGAGCGTAGGTGTTCAGAGAAACGGTCTCCCAGTCACCAATATATAGAAGGCCACACCGGGAGCACCGGATGCAGTATATCACCCCATCAGACTCACAGGTGAAGTGTCGCCTCACCTGGAAGAACTGTCTGGGGCCCTGAATGGTGGTGAGGGAGGAAGTGTAAGGGCAGGTGTAGCACTTGCTCCGCTTACAAGGATAAGTGCCAGGAGGGAGATCGGTGGGAAGGGATGTGAGGGACGAATGTACAAGGGAGTCGCGTAGGGAGTGATCCCTGCGGAAAGCAGAAAATAGGGGTGTAGGGAAAGATGTGCTTGGTATTGGGATCCTGTTGGAGGTGGCGGAAGTTACGGAGAATTATATGTTGGACCTGGAGAATGGTGGGGTGGTAGGTGAGGACAAGAGGAACCCTATCCCTAGTGGGGTAGCAGGAGCATGGGATGAGAGCAGATGTGCGTGAAATGGGAGAGATGCATTTGAGGGCAGAGTTGATGGTGGAGGAAGGGAAGCCCCTTTCTTTAAAAAAGGAAGACATCTCCTTCATCCTGGAATGAAAAGCCTCATTCTGAGAGCAGATGCAGTGGAGATGGAGGAATTGAGAAAAGGGGATAGCATTTTTACAATTAACAGGGTGGGAAGAGGAATAGTCCAGGTAGCTGTGAGAGTCCATGGGCTTATAGTAGACTTCAGTAGATAAGCTGTCTCCAGAGATAGAGACAGAGAGATCAAGGAAGAGGAGGGAGGTGTAGAAAATGGATCAGGTAAATTTTAGGACAGGGTGGAAGTTGGAGGCAAAGTTGATGAAGTCAACGAGCTCAGCATGCGTGCAGGAAGCAATGGCAATGCAGTCGTTGATGTAGCGAAGGAAAAGTAGGGGATGGATACCAGTATAGGCTTGGAACATGGAATGTTCCACTTAGCCAACAAAAAGGCAGGCATAGCTGGGACCCATATGGGTGCCCATGGCTACACCTTTAGTTTGAAGGAAGTGGGAGGAGCCAAAGGAGAAAATATTAAGAGTAAGGACCAATTCCGCTAGATGGAGCAGACTTGTGGTAGACAGGAACTGGTTGGGTCTGGAATCCAAAAAGAAATGGAGAGCTTTGAGACCTTCCTGGTGGGGGATGGAGGTATATATGGACATCCATGGTGAAAATAAGACGATGGGGGCCAGGAACTTGAAATCATTGAAAAAATCCAGGGCATGAGAAGTGTCACGAACATAGCTGGGAAGGGATTGAACAAGGGGGGATAAACCAGTGTTGAGGTATGCAGGAGCAAGCTGAAACAATGGGTCTACCTGGACAGGCAGGTTTGAAGGTAGGAGGTAGAAACGGGAAGTGTGGGGTGTGGGAACTATGAGGTTGGTGGCAGTGGATGGGAGATCCCCAGAGCTGATAAGGTAGGTGATAGTGTGGGAGACAATGGCCTGGTGCTCCTTAGTGGGGTCATGTTCGAGGGGTAAATAAGAGGAGGTATCAACAAGTTGCGCTGTGCCTTGGCAAGGTAGAGGTCAGTACGGCAGACTACTACAGTGCCCCCCTTATCAGCGGGTTTTATGGTAAGGTTAGGATTGGTGCGGAGGGAGTGGAGAGCAGAGGGTTTGGAAGGAGTGAGGTTGGAATTAAACAAAACAAGTCATTGTTTTCCTTTAAACTTTTGCGATAGAACAATGTTTTGGAATGGTTTAGAATAACACAATTACAAGAACTCCAACCTGAACTAGTTCTAGCTGGCTTTGCAAGTCTAGTCAAAAGCAATATGATAAATGAATAATCTGAATGTTGAAAGACACCTTCACAGTTTAATTACTTGTTCAATGATTTTAGTAGCACAATCCAGGGAATGCCATTTGATCCACCATATATGTGCCAGAGCTTCAAAACAATTATATTATTCAAAATCCAATTATTCAGAAGGTAAAAATTTTTTCATAGCTACAAGTCTATGTTGTTTTTTGATCTCTCATTCACTTTGCCAATATGGTTTTCAGAAGTGAGTGTTAAGAAAACGTTGCACCTACTGATAGTTTATCACTAAATTCTATTAATTTGCTGATATGCAGATTCTACATGATTGTAGTCCTTACCTAGCTCTCATCCACAGAGCCACATCACCACTGTAGATGGTCTAATTTCTGGAATGGCTTCAGGAGAGAAGAGAATGTCCCTCCTACTTTTCAACAATCTTTTGGAGATTCTTGCCCAATAAAACCTGGTGCAACTAAGCTACAACTTGGCAATAGTCAAAATATAAACTTGGTATGCCAGCATTCTAGACAATGACCTCACAGCCCTAGAGGACTCAGATGAGGCATATTCAACAGCAGGCTTACATAAATGCATAGAATATACTTGATCCTATATCTAGCCTGCTGGACAGCCAACACAAGAAGACAGAGGACAGAAGAGTTCATCTCTAATCTTGCACCAGAGGGAGATTGTGCAAAGCCATGGATCAATAATTCTGCATTACAGTGAGTGATAGATAAATCTCCCATTTCTGTGGAATATAGGCATAGGTTATCAAATCTCTTATATTCATTGAAGTGAAGGCCAGCACTTAATTGCCTATCCCCAGTTGCCCTTGAGATGATGGTGGTGTGCTGCCTTCTTGAACTGCTGCAGTCCTTAAGGTGTGGAAGAGAGTTCCAGGATTTTGGCTTGGTGACAGTGAAGGAACACTGCTATGTTCTTCCCCCCACCCCCCCATGTAAAAGTGGTGTATTTGCTAAGGCTGTCTCATTGACATTCAGTAGTTGACACTCGGGAACAAATTCCTCTTTTCCATGAACAAAAAGATGGTGTTAGGAACAAACCATTGCCAAATGGAAGCAAGTTATTATTTCACAAAAATTTACAAGAGCAGACTCTATCCCTTGGGGTAGAGAGAGCTGAACTGTGAAACTCAGTTATTAAAATTGGCATAACCCAAGGGGATTTAACATCACTGCTGCAATCTGAATTCAGTATTCTGTCACTCCGTGGTCTGTCCGGTCTCACAGGAGTTCTAACAGCAACCAGATTCAAGACTGCTTTCCTTCCTCAAGACATTATCATTTCACTTTTTGACAACAGTTCTCAAGCAATGACCTTAGTTGTGCCCACAGCCGGTTAATCCAGTCTGCAGCTACCCATGGTGAAAAGCCATTATTGGAAACCAATCCACCCAGCAAAGCAGAACTTTGTAAACCAGCATGAACTCTACCATCACCCCCCCCCCCAAGGAAATGCAGCAACCTTCTAGCAGTCATCATCAACCATGGAGCCAAGTTGGAAGACACTCACTAAAATTTGAAACACTAGGATCCTTGCTAATATTTATATCAAGATATTAAATTTTATTTTGATCCTGTTCATGTATAAATTAAAATTGCAAGAATACAATAGTAATTGGCAATACAATTTGCAGCACAGGTTAATGCACTGCACATTGGGGATCATATTAAAATGAATAGCAGCAATCAGCTTTAATAACATGGAAGGAACTTATAATTACCGCGACACAAGTGTTAAGACATTTTTTTCTGAATAAAAGAGAAGGCAGTGCTGCAGCTTTGAACGCAGTGATATAGCCTGTGTACTCATAGCGTCCATACTGTATGTCCCATAGAGGGATATACATTATGTCCTCTCCAAGCTTTAGGATCGTAACTCAAATCTTATATTTTTCTAATGGGTGTTTCTCAGTGCTACCTCTTTCTGTAGCCATACTCATTTACTGTAATTATGCTACAAGACTCCAGCCAGCATCTGGTTTTTTTTTGGAAGTTTACCTACAAAGATCACTGATTTTTAAAACTTAATTTTGATAAACACAAGGTACTATTTTTCCTGGCTGAATTTACAGTTTGACTGGTTGCATTTTAAAAGATCTCAGCAACACTCATTTGCTCAGAATTACTAAGTATATTTTTTCATATTCATTCATTTTTTTAGCCGAGTAAGTGGCTCATCATCCTTAAAATTAGGGTGATGAGCCACTTTCATGAACCTCTGCAATCCTTCTACTGCGATAGAACATAGGAACAGTACAGCACAGTACCGGTCCTTCAGCCCACAATGTTGTGCCGACCCTTAAAGCCTGCCTCCCATATAACTCCTCACCTTAAATTCCTCCACATACCTGTCTAGTAGTCTCTTAAATTTCACTAGTGTATCTGCCTCCACCACTGACTCAGGCAGTGCATTCCACGCACCAACCACTCTGAGTAAAAAACCTTCTTCTAATATCCCCCTTGAACTTCCCACCCCTTACCTTAAAGCCATGTCCTCTTGTATTGAGCAGTAGTACCTTGGGGAAGAGGTGCTGGCTGTTCACTCTATCTATTCCTCTTAATATCTTGTATACCTCTATCATGTCTCCTCTCAAGAGTAAAGCCCTAGATCCCTTAATCTCTGATCATAATGCGTACTCTCTAAACCAGGCAGCATCCTGGTAAATCTCCTCTGTACCCTTATCAATACTTCCATATCCTTCCAACAGTGAGGCAACCAGAACTGGACACAGTACTCCATGTGTGGCCTAACCAGAGTTTTATAGAGCTGCATCATTACCCCGCGACTCTTAAAATCTATCCCTCAACTTATGAAAGCTAATACTCCATAAGCTTTCTTAACTACCCTATCTGTGAGGCAACTTTCAGGGATCTGTGGAGATGTACCCCCAGATTCCTCTGCTCCTCCACACTACCAAGTATCCTGCCATTTACTTTGTACTCTGCCTTGGAGGTTGTCCTTCCAAAGTGTACCACCTCACACTTCTCCGGGTTGAACTCCATCTGCCACTTCTCAGCCCACTTCTTTATCCTATCAATGTCTCTCTGCAATCTTCGACAATCCTCAACACTATCCACAACACCACCAATTTTTGTGTCATCTGCAAACTTGCCAACCCACCCTTCTACCTCCATATCCAGGTCGTTAATAAAAGTGACGAAAAGTAGAGGTCCCAGAACCGACCCTTGTGGGACACCACTAGTCACAACCCTCCAATCTGAATGTACTCCCTCCAATACGACCCACTGCTTTCTGCAGGCAAGCCAATTTTGAATCCACCTGGCCAAACTTCCGTGGATCCCATGCCTTCTGACTTTCTAAATAAGCCTACCATGTGGTACCTTGTCAAATGCCTTACTAAAATCCATGTAGATCACATCCACTACACTACCTGCATCTATATGCCTGGTCACCTCCTCAAAGAACTCTATCAGGCTTGTTAGACATGATCTGCCCTTCACAAAGCCATGCTGACTGTCCCTGATCAGACCATGATTCTCTAGATGCCCATAGATTCTATCTCTAAGAATCTTTTCCAACAGCTTTCCCACCACAGACATAAGGCTCACTGGTCTATCATCACCCAGACTATTCCTACTACCTTTTTTGAACAAGGGAACAACATTCGCCTCCCTCCAATCCTCCAGTACCATTCCCGTCGACAATGAGGACACAAAGATCCTAGCCAGAGGCTCAGCAATCAGCAATACATCAGCAATTGTAGATATCTCTACAATACCAACAGAAAGGAAGTATCAGAATTTAGGTCAATGACAATGATGATCGTCAATGTATTTTCAAGGTAGAATGGTGCATAACTTGGAGAGAAATATTCTGGTTACAATGTTCCCATGTACTAGTGCCTGTTGCCCTGGTCTTTTTTTGAAGGTAGAGTCACAGGTTTAGGAGATGATGGAATAGTCTGTCTTCAATTATTAACAGCAGTGTGTTTTGTGAATGATACAGATTTTCCAAAAGTAAGGATATTATCCTGGGTGCTTAGCATAGTAAGGTTGGGTTAAAATAATGTCAAAGTCATTTTTCTTCAATCTGGAACAGACATCAGGTCCAATCTGGTGAGAGGATTCACCTACCTTGAAACTGGTAGATTGTGATGGACAAGTCAGAGAAATTATTCAAATCTACCTTATAGCTTGCTTCTACATCATAATTGGATGTCATGGTAGCATAGCAGTTAGCATGAAGATATTACAGCTCAGGGTGCTCCGGAGTCAGAGTTTCATTCCAGAGCAGTTTTGTAAGGAGTCACCCCATGCAATGCATTAGTTTTCTCTGGGTCCTTTGATTTCCTCTCACAGTCACAGTTCATTGTAAATTGCCCCTTGATTAGGTTAGGGTTAATCATGTTTGCTGGACGTTGCTGGGGCGGTATGTTGAAGGGCTGGAAGGGCCCACTCTGCACTGTATCGCTGAATAACAATAAATAAGTAAAATCTAGGATGCAGCATGTTATTGCAGAGAAGTAATTCAATAAGGCAAGTTGAATCCTCAGCCACAAAATGCAATTTCAAAGGTGGATGATGACACAAGACATATTTATTTTGTCATTATTGGGCTTAAAAATCAATTTTGCCAACTTCTGGACACTGTCAAAAGCTCAAGTCGAGGAATGCAGCTCCAGCTAAAAGTAAAGTGAAAGGAAAGGAAACCAGTATGGAGACACAAAAATGATAAGGGCAATTAAAAAGTAACAGAGCAAATATTATTATTTCTGATTACTAAATTGTCCGGCAATTACAGAGGGTTGAGGATATAATTGCTCATTGTGAAACTTCAAAGCACTCTTCCCAGAAGACAGCCACAATTCATTGCAGATGATAAGCAGGAAAATAATACACAACTATGTCTGGTACCTAATTGGTGCCCATGTATTTCTGGGTCAAAATATTTCAAAATCAATGAACTGCTTTTATTTATCTACTTATTTAGAGATGCAGCACAGTAATAGGTCATTCTAGTTCAACGAGCCCATGCTGCCAATTATACCCATGTGACCAATTAATGTATTAATCTGTATATCTTTGGAATGTGGGAGGAAACCCATAGTCATGCGGAGAATGTAACAAATTCAGCAGAGGAATTGAATCTGGGTCACTGGTGCTGTAATAGCATTGTGCTATCATGCTACCGTACTACCCCAAAATTCCCCAGTTCCTGTGGGGGGATTTGAACTCATACCTGGATCAATGATCAAAACTTTTGATACTACTGCAATGACCCAACCACTGTGCTGTCTTATCTCCCACACAAAAGTTTGAATTCCCATATCAGGAATCAAATCTGAACCACCCTGGGTGAAAACCAGGAATCCTAACCATTATGGCATATGGAAGATTGATTGCTTAGTTTACTTACATACTTCAGAATCAAAATCAGAATCAGGTTTATTATCACTGGCATGAAATTTGTTAACTTAACAGCAGCAGTTCAATACGTGATAATATAGAAAGAATACATAAATAGATCAATTACAGTAAGTATATGTACATTAAAGAGATTAAAAATAGTGCAAAAACAGAAATATATTTTAAAAGTGAGGCAGTGTTCATGGGTTCAATGCTTATTTAGAAATTGTATGGCAGAGGATTAGAAGCTGACCCTGAATTGCTGAATGTGTGCCTTCTGGCTTCTGTACCCCCTTCCTGATGGTAATAATGAAAAGAGGGCATGTCCTAGGTGATGGGGGTCCTTTGTAATGGATGTTACCTTTCTGAGGCACCACTCCTTGAAGATGTCTTGCGTACTACAGAGCTGACTAATTTTACAACTTTCTGTAGTTTCTTTTGGTCCTGTGGAGTAGCGACACCCCTACCCCTCCTCCAAACAGTGATACAGCCTGTCAGAATGCATCATTATACATCTATAGAAGTTTATATACTTATTCTTTATATACATTACTTATATAAGGAGAAATTCAGTGTTTGAAGTAAATCAATCCTAAAGCTTTTCCACCAATATGAATTAGATACCAGCCTTGCCTCAAATGCCTAAGTCAAAAGACCATGGATTCAATAATCATTTCACAGAACTGAACACACTCTAAACACACACACTACAGCAGAGTTATAAAGTCAGAGCAGGACAATATCACTTTGCTCATGAACTGTATGTCTTATGAAAATCTGAGGCACTTTGCTCAAGAACATGTTGTCTTATGAACATGTGAGACACTGTTTGTCTATTGTATCTGATTTTGCCATACATTGTAACATAAAGGAGATAACCAATATTCTCTATTAAAAAAAACTGCAAAGAACATTTCATTTGCACCCTAAAAATAGGTAAAGACATCATATGGCTTTGTTAGGTTCACAGATATACCCACGGATGCTACTGATTGTGCAGGTAGCTTAACAAACGCTATGTTACCAAATCACCTCTTGCAGGAACCAAAAACAGATTCCATTCCCTCATCATGTGGCTAATGAAAGATATTATGCAAATAAATCAAGCAGAACAATGCTCAGTACCTCAGCAGTGATCTTGGCAACTTCATTCTATCCTGTCAAGGTTGCACAGAGCTGCAGTCTCCGTCAAGGTTGCTGCTCAGACTTAATTGATTTTTAGTTTCATGGGGATGGTTTTGGGGACAGGGAGGAGAGTTAGGGGTCCCGTTAGGGATTAGGGACAGGAATGTGGGGCAATTAGAGTACAAGATCTGCTCTGTGTTCAAAGCCTTTACCAATGATATCAGAAATCAGTCTGGCAGATCAGCAAAGATGGCAAGTCGTCGATATGTTCCAGGATTAGAGTTGTATGGGGGCAGGAAGTATGCATAATGGTGAGCCTCTAAGGTACACAAATGGTTAATACCAGAGTTCAAAGCCTAGCATTCAGGTCCATTATCAGCGAGTCCAAAGTTTGATGCTTGGTGTTCGAGTCCTAATCCAAGGACCTCATTCGTCGTCATCGGTGGGTCTTGGGTTGATACCGACGATCAAAGCCCGAAAGTTGATGTGAAGTTTGGGTTGAAGTTTGAAACTTGATCAGATGTCCAGGAGTCAAGGCCAGATGGCCAGAGCCATGAGTTTGTGAATCTCTGAAAGTCAGCAGGGGAAGTTGAAGGCCCAGTGTCTGTGAATCCTCAAGTCCACTGGAACTGCTGGAGGCCAAAGACAGCCTGTCCTGGGGTTAGAGGATTGTGTATGTGCATTGGTGGGTGGTGGAGTGAAAGAACGGGGCTTGTTTTGCTGTTGTTGCTTTGTTACTCAGTTTTAAACCATATAACAATTACAGCACGGAAACAGGCCATCTCGGCCCGTCTAGTCCATGCCAAACACTTACACTCACCTAGTCCCACTGACCTGCACTCAGCCCATAACCTTCCATTCCTTTCCTGTCCATATACCTATCCAATTTTACTTTAAATGACAATATTGAACCTACCTTTACCACTTCTACTGGAAGCTTGTTCCATACAGCTACCACTCTCTGATTAAAGAAGTTCCCCCTAAACTCGTGTTACCCCTAAACTTTTGCCCCTTAACTCTCAACTCATGTCCTCTCATTTGAATCTCCCCTACTCTCAACGGAAAAAGTCTATCCACGTCAACTCTATCAATCCCCCTCATAACTTTAATTACCTCTATCAAGTCCCCCCTCAACCTTCGACGCTCCAAAGAATAAAGACCTAACTTGTTCAACCTTTCTCTGTAACTTAGGTGCTGAAACCCAAGTAACATTCTAGTAAATCTTCTCTGTACTCTCTCTATTTTGTTAATATCTTTCCTAAATTCGGTGACCATAACTGTACACAATACTCCAAATTTGGCCTTACCAATGACTTGTTCAATTTTAACATTACATCCCAACTCCTATACTCAATGCTCTGATTTATAAAGGCCTGCATACCAAAAACTTTCTTCACCACCCTATCCACATGAGATTCTGCCTTCAGGGAACTGTGCACCATTATTCCTAGGTCACTCTGTTCTACTGCATTCTTCAATGCCCTACCATTTACCATGCATGTCCTATTTTGATTAGTCCTACCAAAATGTAGTACCTCACACTTATCAGCATCTGCCATCTTTCAGCTCATTCTTCTAACTGGCCTAAATCTCCCTGCAAGCTTTGAAAACCTACTTCATTATCCACAACACCACCTATCTTAGTATCATCTGCATACTTACTAATCCAATTTACCACCCCATCATCCAGATCATTAATGTAAATGACAAACAACATTGGACCCAGTACAGATCCCTGAGGTGCACCACTAGTCACCAGCCTCCAACCTGACAAACAGTTATCCACCACCATTCTCTGGCATCTCCCATCCAGCCACTGTTGAATCCATTTTACTACTTCAATATTAATACCTAACAATTGCATCTTCCTAACGAACTTTCTGTGTGGAACCTTGCCAAAGGCCTTACTGAAGTCCATATAGACAACATCCACTGATTTACCCTCATCAACTTTCCTAGTAACCTCTTCAAAAAATTCAATAAGGTTTGTCATATGTGACCTTCCATGCACAAATCCATGTTGACTGTTCCTAATCAGACCCTGTCTACCCAAATAATTATATATACCATCTCTAAGAATACTTTCCATTAATTCACCCACCACTGACGTCAAATTGACAGGCCTATAATTGCTAGATTTACTCTTAGAACCCTTTTTAAACAATGGAACCACATGAGCAATATGCCAATCCTCCGACAACATCCCCTTTTCTAATGACATTTGAAATATTTCTGTCAGAGCCCCTGCTCTTTCTACACTAACTTCCCTCAAGGTCCTAGGGAATATCCTGTCAGGACCCGGAGATTTATCCACTTTTAGATTCCTTTAAAGCGCCAGTACTTCCTCCTCTTTAATCATCATAATTTCCATAACTTCCCTACTTGTTTCCCTTACCTTACACAATTCAATATCCTTCTCCTTAGTGAATACTGAAGAAAACAGATTGTTCAAAATCTCCCCCATCTCTTTTGGCTCCACACATAGCTGTCCACTCTGATTCTCTAAGGGACCAATTTTATCCTTCACTATCCTTTTGCTATTAATATAACTGTGGAAACCTTTTGGATTTATTTTCACCTTACTTACCAAAGCAATCTCGTATCTTCTTTTAGTTTTTCTAATTTCTTTTTAAGATTCTTTTTACATTCTTTATATTCCTTAAGCACCTCATTTACTCCATGCTGCCTATATTTATTGTAGATATCTCTCTTTTTCTGAACCGTTTCCAATATCCCTTGAAAATCATGGCTCTCTCAAACTTTTAACCTTTCCTTTCAAGCTATCAGGAACATAAAGATTCTGTACCCTCAGAATTTCTCCTTTAAATGACCTCCATTTCTCTATTACATCCTTCCCATAAAACAAATTGTCCTTATCCACTCCTTCTAAATCCTTCAACATATACTCAAAGTTAGCCTTTCTCCAATCAAAACTATCAACCCTGGGTCCAGTCCTATTGTCTTCCATAATTATATTGAAACTAATGGCATTGTGATCTCTGGACCCTAAGTGCTCTCCAACACATACCTCCATCTTATTCCCTAACAGGAGATCCAACACTGTCCCTTCTCTATTTGGTACCTCTATGTATTGCTGCAAAAAACTATCCTGCACACATTTTACAAACTCCAAACCATCCAGCCCTTTTACAGTATAGGCTTCCCAGTCTATGTGTGGAAAATTAAAATCTCCCACAATCACAACCCTGTGCTTACTACAAATATCTGCTATCTCCTTACAAATTTGCCATCCCTCCTCCTTTAATCCCTTCTGCTTTGTCATATTTAAAACAGTGGAAACTCAGAATATTGATCTACCAGTCCTGCCCCTCCAGCAACCAAGTCTCATTAATGTTTATAATATCATAATTCCATGTGTTTATCCTGAGCTCATCTGCCTTTCCTAAAATACTTCTTGCATTGAAATAGACATATTTTACGACATTGGTCACACCGTGCTCAACCTTTTGATTCCTGACTTTGTCTACCAACATCTGTCTCCACAACCTCTCAATTTTTCAAATTGTCCAATTGCGTCTCAGATCGGAGTTCTGAGAGGCGGGACTGCGCAGGCGCATGAGGAGGCCTGGGAAGGAGGGAAGATATAAAAAGAACGCAGCCTTAAGAAGCAGGCAGCTTCGTTTGCGGGCAGTGGAGAGCGCCGGGAGCAGAGTGTACGGCTTGGGCTCAGGGGGCTTAGGCGGAAGAGGGCACAGTAGGCTTATCTTTTAGTTCTTGTTATTTTTCAGTTTTTCGGGAAGTATGAGTGTGAGGGCAGCTTGTTGTTCCCGGTGTCGGATGTGGGAGGTCTTCGAGCCTCCCGGACGTCCAGATCTGCGCCACGTGCACCGAACTGCAGCTCCTGAGGGACCAAGTTAGGGAACTGGAGCTGCAGCTCGATGACCTTCGCCTGGTAAGGGAGAGTGAGGAGGTGATAGAGCGGAGTTACAGGCAGGTGGTCACTCCGGGGCCACGGGAGGCAGATAGGTGGGTCACGGTCAGGAAGGAGAAGAGGCAGGTACTAGAGAGTACCCCGGTGGCTGTACCCCTTGACAATAAGTACTCATGTTTGAGTACTGTTGGGGGGGGAACGGCCTTCCTGGTGGAAGTGACAGTGGCCGGGCCTCCGGCACAGAGGCCGGCCCTGTAGCTCAGAAGGGTAGGGATAGAAGAAAGAGGACCATAGTAATAGGGGACTCGATAGTCAGGGGTTCAGACAGGCGGTTCTGTGGAGGTGATCGGGAGTCCCAGATGGTAATTTGCCTCCCTGGTGCCAGGGTTCGGGATGTTTCTGATCACGTCCAAGATATCCTGAAGTGGGAGGGTGAGGAGCCAGAGGTCGTGGTACATGTAGGTACCAATGACAAAGGTAGGAAAGGGGAAGAGTATAGGGAGTTAGGAAGGCAGTTAAGAAGGACCGCAAAGGTAGTAATCTCGGGATTACTGCCTGTGCCACGCGACAGAGAGTAGGAATAGAATTAGGTGGAGGATGAATTTGTGGCTGTGGGATTGGAGCAGGGGGCAGGGATTCAAGTTTCTGGATCATTGGGACCTCTTCTGGGGCAGGCATGACCTGTTCAAGAAGGACGGGTTACACTTGAATCCTGGGGGGACCAATATCCTAGCAGCGAGGTTTGCTAGGGCTACAGGGCAGACTTTAAACTAGTAAGATGGGGGGGGGCAGGAATCAATTTGAGGAAACCATGGGACAGGAGGTTAGTTCACCAGTAGAGCAAGTAAATAGACAGAGTGTGAGGGAGGAAAGGCAGGTGATGGAGAAGGAATGCGCTCAGCCCGAAGATGTAGGGGAGAAGAAATAAAAGTATAATAAATTTGAATGCATTGTTAGGGATGAAAAGAGAGGAGGGGGTGGAGAGTATCTTAAATGTATCTATTTTAATGCTAGGAGCATTGTAAGAAAGGTGGATGAGCTTAAAGCGTGGATTGATACCTGGAATTATGATGTTGTAGCTATTAGTGAAACATGGTTGCAGGAAGGGTGTGATTGGCAACTAAATATTCCTGGATTTAGTTGCTTCAGGTGTGATAGAGTAGGAGGGGCCAGAGGAGGAGGTGTTGCATTGCTTGTCCGAGAAAATCTTATGGCGGTGCTTTGGAAGGATAGATTAGAGAGCTCCTCTATGGAGGCTATTTGGGTGGAATTGAGGAATGGGAAGGGTGTAGTAACACTGATAGGAGTGTATTATAGGCCACCTAATGGGGAGCGTGAGTTGGAAGAGCAAATGTGTAAGGAAATAGCAGATATTTGTAGTAAACACAAGGTGGTGATTGTGGGAGATTTTAATTTTCCACACGTAGACTGGGAAGCTCATTCTGTAAAAGGGCTGGATGGTTTAAGAGTTTGTGAAATGTGTGCAGGATTGTTTTTTGCAACAATACATAGAAGTACCGACTAGAGATGGGGCAGTGTTGGATCTCCTGTTAGGGAATGCAATAGGTCAGCTGACAGATGTATGTGTTGGGGAGCACTTCGGGTCCAGTGATCACAATAGCATTAGCTTCAATATAATTATGGAGAAGGACAGGACAGGACCTAGCATTGAGATTTTTGATTGGAAAAAGGCTAACTTTGAGGAGATGCGAAGGGATTTAGAGAGAGTGGATTGGGTCAGGTTGTTTTATGGGAAGGATGTAATAGAGAAATGGAGGTCATTTAAGGGTGAAATTATGAGGGTACAGAATCTTTATGTTCCTGTTAGGTTGAAAGGAAAGGTTAAAGGTTTGAAAGCACCATGGTTTTCAAGGGATATTAGAAATTTGGTTTGGAAAAAGAGGGATGTCTACAATAGATATAGGCAGCATGGATTAAAGTAATTGCTCGAGGAATATAAAGAATGTAAAAGGAATCTTAAGAAAGAGATTAGAAAAGCTAAAAGAAGATACGAGGTTGGTTTGGCAAGTAAGGTGAAAGTAAATCCGAAAGGTTTCTACAGTTATATTAAAAGCAAGAGGATAGTGAGGGATAAAATTGGCCCCTTAGAGAATCAGAGTGGTCAGCTATGTGTGGAGCCAAAGGAGATGGGAGAGATTTTGAACGATTTCTTCTCTTCGGTATTCACTAAGGAGAAGGATATTGAATTGTGTAAGGTGTGGGAAACAAGTAAGGAAGTTATGGAACCTATGACAATTAAAGAGGTGGAAGTACTGGCGCTTTTAAGAAATTTAAAAGTGGGTAAATCTCCGGGTCCTGACAGGATATTCCCCAGGACCTTGAGGGAAGTTTGTGTAGAAATAGCAGGAGCTCTGACGGAGATCTTTAAGATGTCATTAGAAACGGGGATTGTGCTGGAGGATTGGCGTATTGCTCATGTGGTTCCATTGTTTAAAAAGGGTTCTAGAAGTAAGCCTAGCAATTATAGACCTGTCAGTTTGTCATCAGTGGTGGGTAAATTAATGGAAAGTATTCTTAGAGATAGTATTAATAATTATCTGGATAGACAGGATCTGATTAGGAGTAGCCAGCATGGATTTGTGTGTGGAAGGTCATGTTTGACAAACCTTATTGAATTTTTTGAAGAAGTTACGAGGAATGTTGACGAGGGTAAGGCAGTGGATGTAGTCTATATGGACTTCAGCAAAGCCTTTGACAAAGTTCCACATGGAAGGCTAGTTAAGAAGGTTCAGTCATTAGGTATTAATGCTGGAGTAATAAAATGGATTCAACAGTGGCTTGATGGGAGATGCCAGAGAGTAGTGGTGGATAATTGTTTATCGGGATGGAGGCCGGTGACTAGCGGGGTGCCTCAGGGATCTGTTTTGGGCCCAATGTTGTTTGTAATATAAATGATCTGGATGATGGGGTGGTAAATTGGATTAGTGAGTATGCCGATGATACTAAGGTAGGAGGTGTTGTGGATAATGAGGTGGGTTTTCAAAGCTTGCAGGGAGATTTATGCCGATTAGAAGAATGGGCTGAACGTTGGCAGATGGAGTTTAATGCTGAGAAGTGTGAGGTTCTACATTTTGTCAGGAATAATCCAAATAGAACATACAGAGTAAATGGTAGGGCATTGAGAAATGCAGAGGAACAGAGAGATTTAGGAATAACAATGCATAGTTCCCTGAAGGTGGAGTCTCATGTAGATAGGGTGGTGAAGAAGGCTTTTGGAACGCCGGCCTTTATAAATCAAAGCATTGAGTACAGAAGTTGGAATGTAATGTTAAAATTGTACAAGGCATTGGTAAGGCCAAATTTAGAATATTGTGTGCAGTTCTGGTCATCGAATTATAGGAAAGATATCAATAAATTAGAGAGAGTGCAGAGACGATTTACTAGGATGTTACCTGGGTTTCAGCACTTAAGTTACAGAGGAAGGTTGAACAAGTTAGGTCTCTATTCATTGGAGCGTAGAAGGTTGAGGGGGGATTTGATTGAGGTATTTAAAATTTTGAGAGGGATAGATAGAGTTGACGTGAATAGGCTGTTTCCATTGAGAATAGGGGAGATTCAAACGAGAGGACATGATTTGAGAGTTAGGGGCAGAAGTTTAAGGGAAATACGAGGGGGTATTTCTTTACTCAGAGAGTGACAGCTGTGTGGAATGAGCTTCCTGTAGAAGTAGTAGAGGCCAGTTCAGTCGTGTCATTTAAGGTAAAATTGGATAGGTATATGGACAGGAAAGGAGTGGAGGGTTATGGGCTGAGTGCGGGTAGGTGGGACTAGGTGAGATTAAGAGTTCGGCACAGACTAGGAGGGCTGAGATGGCCTGTTTTCGTGCTGTGATTGTTAAATGGTTATATGTTATATGGTTATCTGTTCTGGCATTTTTGGTTCCCATCCCCTGCAACTCTGGTTTAAACCCCTCGGTGCAGCCCTAGCAAACCTTCCGGCTAGATTATTAGTCCCCTCCAATGCAGGTGCAAACTGTCTCTTCAGCACAGGTCCCACTTACCCTGGAAGGGAGCCCAATGATTAAAAAGTCTGATGCCCTCCCTCTGACACCAATTCCTTAGCCATGTGTTAAGCTGTATAATCTTCCTATTTCTGGCTCGCTAGCATGTGGTACAGGTAGTGTTCCTGAGATTACAAACATGGAAGCCCTGCCCTTTAACATAGCACCTAACATCTTGAACTCACTTTGCAGAACTTTGTCACTCTCCCTACCTATGTCATTGGTACCTACATGGACCATGACCTCTGACTGCTCACCCTCCCACTTCAGAATACTGAGGATTCAATCCAAGATGTCCTGGACCCTGGCACCCAGGAAGCAATGTATCATCCAGCAATCTCATTCCATCGACAGATCCTCCTTTCTGTTCTCCTAACTGATGAACCAACTGTCACCACAGTTCGCCTCCTCTTCCTTTCCTTCTGAAGATGACATAGTTTAACTCATGGCTAATGAGTTGGCGTAGGAGGGAGAGCATCAGTGCCAGAGACCTAATCATTCACTTTCCTTTGCTGACTCATCCCACCAAACAGTATCCATAGCGGTCTACCTGTTGTGGAGGAGATTGGCCACAGGGGTACTCTGCACCTGTTGTTTAACCCTTTTCTGCTTCCTGACTTCACCCAGTCTCCTGTGTCCTGCACCTGAGTGTAACTACCTATCTATCACCCCCTTAACCTCCCGAATGATCTGGAGTTCATCCAGTTCCAGTTGCAACTCCTTAACATGGAGGGTTAGAAACTGTAGCTGGAAACACCTCGCAGGTGAAACTGGAAATCTCCCTGCCTTCCAACATCCTGCCAGAGCAGCATCTAACTATCCTGCCTGGCAACCCTTTTGTCCTAACTGTGCAATTTTAAAGAAAGAAACAATAAATAAACAGGAAACAAAAATCTACCTCCAGTTTTTTTTTGCCTTTTCTCACTCATCCCTGTCCTCGCTGAAGCTACGAAGAACTAAAGCGTAAAAATCCCCGGTCTAACACTGTCCACTCCAACAACAGCTGCACCACTTGCCCCTGCCCTATTTTAATTTGTTTTTGCCAATCAATCCCAATCGCTGATTGGCCACTGCTCAAAACACCAAACTGTGGTGAATCAATACCTTACGTACCCAATCAGCAAACCTGAGTGAGCTACGTCTTCTCAAGCTTCTGATCGCTGAATGCTGCTGTTCAAAAATATATCTGATGAATATATCTTCATCAAGTCAAAGCATTTTTCTGGGGTTTATTCACATGTTCATAATGACACTGAAGCCGACCATTCAACTCATCAGATCCATCTCAGTTCCCAGTAAAGGTAGACTATTAATCCTAGAATCCCTCCCCTTATTTTCCTGTACCTCTGTAATTTATATTCTGTCACACACATACACACGTCCATCAACTTCCCTTTGATTTTTTTAAAATATTAATTTGCACTAAAGGGCTAATTTACGAGTCAATTCATTTACCAGCATAATTCAAGGACGTGGAAGGAAATTGGAGCACCTAGACTAAATATGGATGATCCTGGAGAAAATATATGTACTTGTCACAGTCAATACCCCTGTTGCACCATGTGTAGTCCCGATTAGAATGGGATGTTTACATCAATCACAAGGAAGTCATTGCTAGAAGCTCACTCTAGGTATAAGGGAGTTCAGCTGCTAAAAGCTGGTAAGCATTCTAAGACAATTTCAAGCCATGATATTCTGAGAGAGATTCACAGGATAGATAATTGTGGAAAATTAGGTAAACTGATAATTATGGGAATTGTGTTTTATTTATTTATATATAGATACAGAGCAGAACAGGTCCCTCCAGCCCACCAAGCTGTGCTGCGCAGCAACTCACAAATTTAACTGTAGCCTAAACACAGGACAATTTACAATGATTAACCTACTAATTGGTAGGTCTTTGGACTAAACGAGGAAACAGGAACATCCGGAGGAAACCCACGCACATACAGGAAGAACATAAAAATGTTATTAAAGAGAACATCAGGATTAAATTCCAAACTCCATTGTACAAAGCTGTAACAACGTTGTGTTAACTACCAGATTACCATGGGAATGTAAAGAGAAAAATGATGGGATGCAAGTGCATTAGTGTGAGATGATGGAGGCTAGACAGAAGGGTAGTAACTAAAAGGCAATAGCAACAAGCATGGAACTTTGAAGTAAATACCAAGTGAAATAGTTAAAGGAAGATCGAGCAAAAATAGTCCAGTTAAGGCATGGTTCAGTGCAAGTGGCCCATACCTTTGAATGACTGATATGCATGTGATAGACCTCTCTCAGAAGGCAATGAGTGCTGACATAATTGAGTGTACAATAAATTTTATTTACATTATGCCATGAACAAATTATTTGTAATTCACTTTTTCCATGTTGCATTTACTATTTTAGTTCAATTTTTCGGCATTGCAATTTTTAAATTTCCAATTTTTCTTTCCTCATTCTTAGGGTGTATGCATCACTGGTAAGGTAATGTCAGAAATGATCAAAAATGCCTTCAGATCTTGGTAGTAAGTCACCTTCTTAATTGTTGTAACGTGTGGTATTGTCATGGTTCAGTTCAATTGAGCTACTGGCATTTCAGAGACAATTAATAATTAACCACAGTGCTGTGGGTATGGAATGTTCCATGACGAAATGAGCAGAAATTACCCAGAAGGTTGTGAATGATTCAACTTATTTTACAATGAGCTTTCTGAGGACTCTACATTGATCATTTTACAATGGGAATTATCAAAATTGGGTTCAAGGAAATGGGGATTAGGCAGAAAAGTGTAATACAAGAATCAGTAATGACCTTTTGAAATAGTGAGGTAGGGTCAGGGGGTGTAGAATCACTCTTGCTCCCATTTCTTGTCCTTCTCTTTGAAGGTTTGCACTTTATCCCCAGCCAACACTTCAGTACAAATTTGCATCTTCTACAATGTGGGTTAGATCAAACAGAAATACCTATATTTATTTCTCTGCTAGCTCTGATTTAATGCCACTTTATTTGTAAAAAGAGAAAATGTGACAAATGTCATAAAGTTTCATGTCACTTCTATGTGGCACTTAGACTGGTTCAAAAGCCATTGCAAGGTTGATCTGAGTTTTGCAACAGTGCTTAATTGAGAGATTATGCTAGGTGTATGAATGTTAGGAAGATGCTGAATGGAAAAGGTTGGTGGTGACAGAGATATGGTGCCCAAGGCAAAATTAACAGTTCGTAGAATGTGATTCACTGACTACAATCTCTTGCATTTGAATAAAGATGAGAAGTTGCATCTTGCATCCTACAGATACAAGTTAGCTTTAAGCTGAATAAACTAGTTTAATTTTTGTCAGCTGTTTTAATAACTTTCTTATTCACTATGCATAATACTAGAAATAGTCTACAACTATTTACAAGACCATAAGAATACAAAACATAGGAGCACAATTAGGCCATTTGGCCCATCAATTCTGCTCCACCATTTGATCAAGCTGATTTATTTACCTTTTCTTTTTTTTTGTAATTTTTTTATTGAAGTTCATCATCAAACATTTCCATAAGATGTATTTCAGACGTTGTACATATATATCATATAATCATATATATCACAAATCTCCACAAAGTATTTATCTGAGGTATACACTTATAGAAAAGAGTAGAAAGAAAAAAACAAGCAAAAGGAAAGAACTATGTACAAGTAGGGAGTGATCTTTCTTTTATAACAGATTCATTGATTTGTGAGAATAAAATCAGGCCTATGAGGCATTATGTAGTTAAACCATTTTCCCCAGTATGAATCAAATTGTTCCAGCTTATGGTTAACAGATGCTGTTATCTTCTCCATTTTGTAAATGTCCATTGTAATTTCCATCCATGTATTTAAAGTTGGGCTCTCCTGTGATAACCGTTTCCTAGTAAGAGTCTTTATACCAGCCACCAACAATATATTCATTAAATATTTATCTCTTTTCAACCATTCTTGAGGTATATATCCAAAATATATGGTCTTACTCTCTAAGGGTATTTCACATTTAAAGATGTCTTGTAGGGCATTGTGTATCCCCCTCCAATAGTTTTTGATAACAGGGCAGTCCCAAAAAATATGATAATGATTTGCATTTTTATTTCCACAATTTCTCCAGCAAACAGGGAGGTTACTATCATAATGGGATTTCTGAGAGAGTGTAATAAAATATCTTATCAAGTTTTTCCATCCAAACTCCCTCCATTTCTGTGAATTGGTACACTTCCATTGATATCTCCATATTGTTGTCCTTTCTTCCTCAGATATAATTATCCCTCCTTCCTTCTCCCATTTTGTTTTAATGTATGAAGTCGAATGTGTTTTAAGATTTGATAACCCCTTATACATGCTTGAAATGATTCTACACCATTATCTGAATTATATGCTTTTCTAAAGAGCTCTATCAAGCATGTATTTGCCTTGGTTACATTTTTAAGCATCTTATTAACATTAACATGTTGTTGCATCTGTAAATATCGATAAAAATCTTGTTTTTCTAATGTGTTTCTCATTAAGCATTTCAAAGCTGAACAGTGTTCCTTCTTTCATTATGTTGCAAAGAACTGTTATTCCTTTAGCTGTCCAGTCATTAAATCTAGCATCCAATTTATTTGGTGTAAAATCCGAGTCATATGCCCACCATTTAAGAATTGCAATATGTCCCTCTAGATTATATTCTTTTATAGTAGTTTTCCATATTTTAAGAGTCAATTTCACCCATGGGTTATCAGCCAAAATTGCTTGTATGGGGATGGGAAGTACCCGCTCCTCAATGTTTTTCCATTGAGCATCATATATCACACCATATTGCACCAACATATCACAGCTCCCAACTGTGCTGCAAAATAATAATGTCTATGAGAAGGTAGGCCCTATCCCCCCTTTTCCTTTGCTAATTGCAAAGTTTTGAGACGAACTCTAGGCCTTTTACCCTGCCAAATATACCTTGATAACATCTTGTTCCATTCATTGAATTGATTTTGATTATCTCTATTGGTAGGGTCTGAAAGAGATATAACAGTCTGGGCAGTACATTCATTTTAATAGACTCAATCCTTGAACTGAGACTGAGAAAAGGAATCAGGTTCCGTCTTGCAACATCTTCCTTAATTTTTTTATATAAAGGCTGACAATTACATTCTGATAATTTTGCCAAATCTTTTGGTTTAATGATGCCCAAATATTTGAAAGACTCTGTGTGCCATGCCCAGGGGTATCGAATTTCAATTTCTTTTGGTGGGCTATAGTAATATGAAAGTAATTGGGTTTTATCTATGTTGATCTTGTATCCTGATAATTGACCATATTGTTCAAAGGATTGCATCAATTTAGGCAAAGAGTATGTTGGTTGCCCTAGATAGATCAAGATGTCATCTGCATAACAAGCCAATTTACGCTCTGTCCCTTTAATAGTAATTCCCCTGATATCTTCATTCTGTCTGATGTATTGCGCTAATGGTTCCAGATATAACGCGAAGAGTAGTGGTGACCATGCACAACCCCGTCTCGTGCCCCTTTCTAGGGTAATAATATTTGATAAATATCTATTGATTTTAATCCTAGCAGTAGGATTGTCATATAATGTCTGTATAGTTTTAATAATTGTGTCTTGGAAACCAAATCTATGTAAAACTCTGTAAAGGAAATTCCAATTAACCGAATCAAAGGTTTTTTCAGCATCCACGCTTAACACTATTGCTTCGATTTCATTTTTTTGTATATGATCCATAATGTGGAGTGTCCTTTGTATATTGTCTTGTGTCTGGCGTCGTCTTATAAACCCTGTCTGATCATTACATATCAGTATGGGTAGAAATTCTTCTAATCATTTGGCCATGATGGAGGTAAATAACCTATAATCTACATTAAGAACGGATATTGGTCTAAATGACCCGCATTCCATTTTATCCTTGCCTTCTTTCGGTATAGCTGAGATTATCGCTTCCTTCCAACTGAGTGGCATTTGTGCCTTTTTTAGAGCCCAGTTCAGTGTGGGGAGTAAAACAAGAATTAATTCATTTTTAAATTCTTTGTACCACTCTGCCATATACCCATCTGATCCTGGTGACTTGCTTAATTTAAGCCTATTAATTGCAGCTTTTAATTGACCTTCAGTTGTATCAGCAGTCATCGTTCTATTTTGTTCTTCGCTTAAAATGGGTAACTCTAGAGAATTCAGGAAGGTGTCAATTTGGGTTATGCTTCCCCCTGGAACTTTGGAATATAGAGTTTTGTAAAGCACTTCAAAAGCTTCTTGAATTTCACTTAGCTTATTTTTTATCATTTTCGTTCTTGGGTCCCTAACTCTATGAATTGTATTTTCTGCTATTTTTTTTTCAGTTTCCACGCCAGTATTTTCATAGATTTCGATCCACTTTCATAATGTCTCTGTTTCAGAAACAATTAAGTTTTTTCCTGATTTCTTGCACAGCCAAATTATTTATTTCATCCCTAATTCTTTATATTTTTTCTAATGTATCCTGTGCCAAATTTAATTTGTGTTTTTTTCTCTAGTTCCTTCAGCCTATTTTGTAATTCCTCTAATGTTTTATAGACTTTTCTCTTATATGAAGATATCGCTATAAGTTTCCCTCTTAAGACCACCTTCAGAGTATCCAATAACACAGGAGGTGAAACCTCTGCATTATCATTAAGTTCTAAGTAGAGACCAATTTCTTTTTTAATTTGTTCCTTAAAGTATGGATCATTGAGTAGACTTGAATTTAGTTTCCAAATAGTATTCTTTGGTTGTAGGTTAAAATCAACAGATAAATATATAGGTGCATGGTCACTTACATCTATTGTCCCAATTCCAGGTGTTTATTTTGTCTTTGTCTTTTCCAAATGTTATGAAATAGTCTATTCCTGTATATACAGAATGAGGAGCAGAATAATGAGTGTAATCCCTTCTGTCAGGGAAAAGGTCCCTGCATATATCAATTAAACCAACATCCTCAAAAAGTGTATTAACTTTCTTGTGTAAAGATCTTGTTTCATAGGTTTTTCTATTGGAAGAGTCTAAGTTTGGTTGTAATTGTAAATGTAAGTCTCCCCCACATATCAGGAGACCTTTTGTTTCCATTACCATAATATCAGTAATTTTCTGAAAGAAACCAATATCACTTCCCGGAGGTGCGTATATATTCAATAGAGTAACGGAATTGCTGTCTATATTCCCCCTTACCAGAATATATCTGGCCTCTTTATCTCCCATTTTGAATACTTTTTAAAAAATTTACCTTACTTGAGATAAGAATATGTCCTGATTTATATGAGGAGAAAAAACAGACTAGTGAAGCCCATTCTCTTTAGTTTTTTATGCTCATTATCACTTAAATGAGTTTCCTGTAAATGTACTACATGGGCTTACATGAGGAAATCTGCAGATGTTGGAAATTCAAACAACAACACACACAAAATGCTGGTGGAACACAGCAGGCCAGGCAGCATCTACAGGGAGAAGTGCTGTCGACATTCTTTTTTCATTTTGGATAAAATTCTCTTACGTTTGATTGGATTTAATAGCCCATTGACATTAAAAGAAATGAATTTTACCTTGTCCTTAGCCATCTGTATTTATCTGTCAATGTATCATTGAAATTAGAATAAAACTTAATCGATCTACTCCCTGAACAAATAAGAACCAAGAAACGCAAATAACAACAAAAATGGCAACGAACATGTGATTCCGCTGAGGTCTCTAGTAGATGACCCTATGTTGAGCTAGAGGAAATGTCTAGTGGTCGCGGGGGGGGGGGGGTAATCTTGGTCAAAATATATTAATTTATCATCGAAAAACACTTTCTTCTTACCCCAGGCCCTTCGTAGAATCTCCGCCTTGGTGCTGTACCAAAAGAATTTAATTATTGTTGAGCGTGGCTTTCTATCCCGGGTAGGTTTTGGAACGAACGCGCGGTGCGTTCTCTCGATTTCCAGCTCCATAGCTGGGGGGGGGAAGCTCCAGCGCGACCCGCAGTAACTTTCTGACAAACTCCACCATGGACGAGTTCTCCGCTCCTTCGGGAAAGTTATAAATTCTGATATTTTTCCGCCGTGATCTTCCCTCCAGATCAAGCTGTTTACCTTCTTGGTGATGTATTATTTTTATTGTCTTGCTCAGTATCCGCTCCACGTTTTGAATGCAATCTTCCACCTTCTCAATGCGAGTCTCTGCCACCGCTATTTTTTGATTAACGCTGGCGAGCTCAGACTTAATATCCCGGAGCTGCTGCTTTATATCTTTCTGGACCTCCATTATTTCTTCCAGGATTTCGAAGACATTCACCGCTTCGACTGAACGAGGCCCGGCGATCACCTCGCTAGCACGCGGTCGGGTAGGAGAGCTGCTCGCTGAACTCCTCTCGGATGCAGGCTCCGCAGTGTCGCTTTTTTTATTTCCGTTCTTTTTCCCCATTCTTGTCCCTCTTTTCAGTTCAAATATTTTTCAAAAAATATTATATTTGACGGGTTAATGGGGCTTAATACGCGTTTTTCTGGAGGAGCTAGTGACTTAAGCTGCCATTCTCAACAATAATGTCACCGGAAAAAATTTATTATTTACCTTTTCAACCCCATTCTCCTGTATTCTCCCCATAACCTTTGGTGTCCTTACTAATCAAGAATCTATCAGTCTCCACTTTAATATGACTTGGCCTCCACAGCTGTCTGTGACTTTGAATTCCACAGATTCACCACCAGCTGGCTAATGAAATTCATCTTCATCTCTGTTCTAAAGGGATGTCCTTAAATTCTGAGGTTGTGCCCTCTGGACTTGGATTCTCCTGCTCTTCGAAAGGACCTCTGCATATCCACCATATCTGGCCCTTTCAATAGATTCCCCCTACATTCTTCTAAACCCCAGTGAGCACATGCCCAAAGCCACCGAACCTTCCCCTTACATTAACCCTTTGATTTCTGGAATCATTCATGTAAATTTCCTTGAGTGCTTCATTCTCGAGCACCATGCACCAATTTGGGAAGCCAGCTAACATTCAGATGTAGAAAATGAACTGCACTAACAATGTAGATAGTACTTGGAACGTTCAAGATACCAATTGGCTGTTAGTTTTTGTTTTCAGCATTAGTCCATCTCATAACAGACACAAACCAGCCACATACCAAGAACTCTGGATAGAAATTAACAATTATTTGCCACTATAGCAGAAACTTAAAAAGCAGTTGAAATCATGTAAAGCATTTGGGACACGTGGTGCAGACCACATGAACTTCAACCTCAGAGTTTCTTGAGAAAGCAGCTGGAACAAAATAACCAGTCAAAACAAACTGCGGTTACACTAAGTTACACTGCAGTTCCATTAAGTCTGTTGATAAAGCCATAAAGGATTTAACTTTGCCCAAATGAGAACAAAAAGAACTGCAAATACAGGAAACCTGAAATAAAAACAGAAAATACTGGAAATATGCAGCAGATCATGCGGTATTTATAAAGAGAGAGAAAAAGTACTTAAGTTTCAGGTTGAAGACCTTTCCTCAGACTTGTGATAAAGGAAAACTAATTTATTTTATATTAGAGGTGAGGGAAAGATGTATAGAATCAAAGGAAATAGCTGTGATAGGGCAAGGTCAGGGTGGTTATGGCTTTCATATTGATACTTAGTATGGCAAAACTGGATAAATGCAAAAATCAAGCACTATTTATTACAATTTCCAGTTAACTACTAATGTCTTTTCATAACTTAGAATGTTTTGGTTTTGACTACTGAATGGGTTATTGTAATGGACTTATCAATAAGAAATCTTTAAGGTTCAATTGCTATTCAGCCAATTTTAGCAATATCTTTCATTATTCAAAGTATGGCATTTTATAGAACCAAAAGTTGAAGGCCTCTTACTTTGTTTTCAGTGAGGTAGTTTTTAAAATTAATAATTAAACTTTATCCTTGCATTACAATTGGCATTGGTTTATACACACACACACATATATATATACTGGTAAATATAATGTACTGAACAATTTAAGAATATTTTGATGTACTATATTATGAAGTGATAGATTCCAACCAAAGGTTTGCAGGCTTAAGCACTTGTTATAAAAGAGCAACTGCTCCCTCTACTGTACAAAATTTGTAGAAAAATGTGGTTATTCAGACATATTTGACCAGGGGTATTGGGCAGTGCAGACAGACAAACTATATAATATTAAGTGTACAGACTTTATGTTCCTTCTTGGAATCAACTTTTCAATTATTATATAACCAACTTCTCTCCATGAAAAATATTTATAATGGAGTTACTTGGATAGTGAAAAAATTATTTGCTCCCACTTAAATGACCTACAACAGGTTAATGGCATTGGAATTGTGATTGGCACCTTCTTTCCCATCAAACTATGTCATTATGAAGGTTAGGAATTCCTTCTTCTAACACTATTCTTTCTGTATTCCCTTAGGCCTTAAGGGGTTAGAAACCAAGGCTTATCTCAGGCCTGCTCCTCAGGTACCTCCTTGTCTTCAAGCAGCAAATAGGATTCACCTGCCACTCATTCGAGACTCATTACCTGTAACCTATTTAACCTCAGTTCTCATCCACAGTTGTTGTTCACTCATAAAACTGGCCAGCCCCAACCAGTTGCTTTTAGCATTCACTATCCCCACCTAAAATTTGCCTTAATACTTGTGTTTAGTTTGTTTTTTTGATTTGTGGCCACTTTTGGCTTATTGTTTTGCAGTCTATTGTTACAGCTATTGTTTGCCACTATATTATCTTCTGCTCTGCTTTTGGCTCAAGCCTTCTCTACATTTCCTGATAGGATGAGTGAACCTTTGAATGACATAGCAGAGTATTTTCACCTAAAGGAAGTTGTTCACCAACATGAGCACCAGGAAACCAACTGTTTGCCGCTCCCGTTCAACCCAGCCTCAGTGCAGAAATTCCATGTCAATCAAACTCCTCACTCTGAACTCCAGATGCCCTTGCTGGAATGCTTTGATAGGTCTCCAACCTGATGCTGCAACCTCCTGTTCTAGTGCCTTGCACTTCAAGCTCCAGCTGTCTGTATTCTATGGACAGATCAACTTCCTTATCTCTCTTAACTGCACAAACTCTGACCTGAGCCATCAGTAAGTGGGACAATAAAGTCACTAATTGCAGCAAATATAAGGATTTCTCCACTGAGATGCCAGGTTTTTGTCTATCTGGGAAGTGAAAGGGAGGTAGTAGATCTGATACTTCACTTGTGCCATGGGTCACGTGCTGTGCTGGAATTCAGGACTGTCACAGCAGAGTGTAACTGCAATGCAAAAGCACTGCAGGCTCACTACCATCTTGGCCTATAGGAGATGCCTACCAACCCCGAGAACCTCACCACTCTGGCTCTCTATATTGACAAGAGTCTTATGGAATGACCCTCCAGAACCCAGACAGTTAGGGAGAGCTTCCTTAAACCCCTCCCCCAAGCAGTACAAGCATTGTTGAGAAACAACTTGTGTGCCAATTGTGAACAGGCAACCACCAATGCATCAAATGCTCCCTGTGACCAGGAAAATGGTACCCAATCTGTCAAGCTCTCTCATGCTCCTCATTCCAGCACAATAGCCCACCTTCCTCTCTCTGTCCTCCTCTACAGTCTGTTGGCCCTACACACAAGAGTTTATAGTGGATTTTGGTGCAGGAGACAATTTTCTGGATTATGCTGTGTGTGTGCTGCTCAGACTCCCTACCAAACCTCTTACTCTTTCAACATCTCAGCCACTAATGGACAGTCTGGGACAGTCAAAAGGTGCACACAACCTGTTCAGATGAGCATTGGAGAGCACAGACAGTCCATCCAGTTCCTCCTGATCAATTTACCCAACACTCCTCTCATATTGGGTTACTCCTGCCTCTCCACCCATGACCCTCACTTTGACTGGTCATCTGGTGCACTACTGTGTTGAGGACCCACCTGCCTGCAACCTCTGACTTCACCTTGTAAATCCATGGAGATGGAGGAAACCCTTCAACCGCACCTAACTCCCACAGGAATATTATGACTTAGTTCCAGCCTTCAGTAAAAGGGAAACCAGCAATGTGACACCTCACAGTCTACATGAATGCACCATCGACCTCCTCCCAGGCACCACCCCTCTCCCAGGACATCTGTTCTCCCTCTCTTCTTCTGAGACTCATCATGAATGACTACATTGCTGAAGGACTACAGCATGCTTTCATTTGCCCATCCCAGTCTGTAGCTGGTGCAGGATTCTTCTTTGCCAAGAAGATGGGAGACTTTTTCTCTGCATTGACTACTGTGGACACAACAAAATCAGCTACCCTCTCCCCTTAATGGATAGTGCATTCAAAACATTCCACGGGATCAACACCAGTCTGGATCTCCAGAGTGCATACAACCTGATTCCCTTCTGCTAGGGTGATGAGTGGAAGATGACATTCATAACACAGACTGGCACTACAAATACTTGATGATGCCTTACAGACTGATGGGAAACACCAAGCCCTTTCTGATCTAGACTGATCATCAGAACCTTGTATTAGTATAACAGTTTTGCCAACTCAACCCATGTCAGACTTGCTGGGCCCTCTTCTTCAAACAATTAAACTTCATTTCCTATTGACCCAGTTACAAGAATATAAAATTGGACATCCTGTCACTACACTTTAACTCAGATGAAATGGAAATAGACACTCAGCCCATCATTCCACGATCTCAGATCCTTACATCAATCATTTGGGAACTTGAAAACTAAATCTGCCAGGCCCTATAGCACAAGCCTGCTCCAGCCAACACACCTGACAACTGCCCGTACATGCCAGCAGCCATGGGCTCTGATGTACTCCAGAGAGCCCACTCCCCACCCCTCAATGGCCATCCAGGCACATGATAGACTCTGGATTTTCAGTGACACCAGTTCTAATGGCCACCATGATCACCATGTACATCAATTTGTCGCTGCCCAATTCCTCCAACCAGCTTGTTTCTGGGCTCTTGGTGATAGTGGCCCTGAATTGCCATGGATTTCATCACAGGTTTGCCACCTTCCAATGGTGCCACAGTGATCATGACAGAGGTGAACCAGTTGTCCAAGGCGACCCACTTAATCACCCTCCCCAAACTTCCATCATCTGCTGAGATGGCAGACCTAGTTCTCTAACATGTAGTTTGCCTCCACTACTTAAACAGGAGATGTGTTAGACCGGGGCACACAATTCATCTCCCATTTCTGTCCTATCTTCTGCTTCCTCCTCTGCACATTGCCCTCTGGCTGTCATCCATAGACCATCGTTCAGTGAGAAACAGGCAATCTGCAAGTGGAAAAGTTTCTGATGCTTTGCTGCCTTTAACCCTTCCACATGGAAGCAGTATCTGCTCTGAACAGAGCTGTTCCACAATCTGCACACCTCCTCTGCCACAGGTATGTCACCCTTTGATGTACTTCATGGCTATAAATCCCCATTTTTTCCCCACAAAGGAAAAATGGTGGAGGTCCCATCCACCAGGGCCTCTATTTGCCACTGCTGGAATGCTTGAAGGAGGGCATGCAGAACCATACTAGCTGCCAACTGCACTTACTGTGTCCAGGGCAACCACCCGTCAGTGCCCAGGCAGACTACTCTGGCCTGGAGAATATTCCTGGTTGTCTAAATGAGAGTTGCCCTGTGTACCAACTCCCACAAGCTCTCGCTTTGGTTCACTGGTCCCTTCAAGATCACCCATCACATCAGTCAAGTCACTTACTCTCTCCATCTGTCAACATCACTCAGAATCCCACCTACCCTTCTAGTATCCTGCCTCAAGCCCGTTATGAGCCACTTAACCTGAGCCTGCACCTCTGGAACATAGGATGGTGGAAGGTGCTGTAATGTACAGTCATCGATTGATGGATTTGTGATGTCGTGGATAGTTGACAGTATCTGGTTGAATAGAAAGGCTACAATCCAGAGGAGATGTCTTGAGTGTCATCCAGTTACATCTTGTATCCATCTGGATAGTCCTGGGCCAAAAACGACTGGTATTGCTGGTGGGGGGGGGGAGGTGTCTTTCAGGCCTGCTCCCAAAGGCACCTCACAATCTCCACTTAGTTATAGGATTTACCTACCGCACGTTCCAGACTCACCACCTGCAGCCTATTTAAGTCCAGATCCACAGTCCTTGTTCACACAAACTCGCTGGTCTCTACCAGTTACTCATAGCCTTCACTCTCCCTGCTTAAAGTTTGCCTTGTCGCCTGTTGTTTTTAGTTTGTTTGTTCTCTCTTGCTTTGGGGCTCCTCCTGACACGTCCATTGTTACAGTTATGGTTCACCATAAGATCATCTTTGCTGCTCCACTTTTTGGGTCAAGCCTCCTCTACATGTACATTGAAACACACAGGGTAATGTGTTGTTTGTGCTAAACATGCAACACCTCCCAAGGATGTGTTGGGGTAGCCGGCAAGTGCAGCAGACATTGCATGTCCACAATGTTTGGAGAACAGCAACAAAAACCAAAACAAACCTCTTACCTCACTTCCACTCACACACAGTCCCCTAACCCCAAGACAGACTGGCTCCAGGGTTCCAGCCTCCACTGGATTTGCAGATATTTGTTCTTCCACTTCCCCAGTAGACTGGCAGACCCAGAGCTTCAGTATCCACCCCAGGACGCCCCGATGACAAGAAATGAGGATCCTAGTGAGGGCCCCAAACTTCAGGCCTTGAACTCCGGACTCACCGACTCGCGTACCTTATTTTCCCTCCTAACCCCATTCTCTCCTTCCTTCTATCCGTAACCTTTGTCGTGCTTACTAATCAAGAACCCATCTTTAAATGTACCCAATGAGTAGACCTTCACAGCCGTCTGTCAGATTCACCGCCCTGAGGCTAACGAAATTCCAGCACATCCGTTCTAAAGCCACGTATTTTGAGGCTGTGCCCTCTGGTCCTAGACTCTCCTACTATTGGAAACATCAGACATTTGAGAATTCAAATCGCAACAGGAAATTTCTACTTTAAAAAGGCGTGTGTGAGTTTAAGGAGCAGGGGTGGAATTCATAGTTTATTGATTACATTCTCTCGGAAGTTTATCTGAGGGGTAAGTACTTACGTTCCTTCCCAAACCCTAGACTTTCGGCTTTCATAACGAACCTTTCATCGTATACTGTAAGAGGAAAAGTGTTATCCGAATATTTTATGTTAATAGAGAATAACTAAGTAAAGGTGGTTTATTCGTGCGACGGTCTAACTACAACAGGCGAACACCGGCCATACCGTTTGTCCGTTGATCCAAACCGTCATCGTGGTTCGGCGCGCGGGAACTGCTAACGGTTATTGGTTTCCATGGCTACAGGGTAAACTCTTCCTCCTTCCGCATTAAACTCGATGGGGCATCGTCTACCTTCGCGCTTTATTGAGTAACTGTTTAAAACATAGCTCGAGCGAATTTTTCATGTCAGTGGTTAGTGTCAATTATAGTAATTCCTGCTTTCATGTTTGTCCTCGCCGGTTTTCCAACTCTTCAAAACGAACGTTCCAGGTCCTAAAAGCTGCAGTCAGCCTTTACTTTCCATCAAAGTGTACACAGACACTGATGGAGACAGGCGATGCAATTGCATTTCAAAATGTTTAACTGCCTAATGCCAAAAAAAACGCCAGCAAGCGTGTGTAGGATTTTTCTAAATATGGCATTCTAATTGAAATATTCTCCCCAATTATGACCATGCAGCGATAAAATTAAAGGCTTTCCAAAAATATAGGATAACACTTTCCGATGAAAACCTAGCAAAATTTATTCTGATTTAGCAACATACTTCAATCCCAGCCAGAAGAATCAGTAAGATTTCTCAATCTATATGCAGCACCTCTAAAGGAGATAGTTCATTTTATTAAGGCAAAAGTTATGATTTGGAATTGCAAAAACTGCTGTAGTGTTGCGC
Source organism: Hypanus sabinus (assembly GCF_030144855.1). Classification (NCBI taxonomy): domain Eukaryota; kingdom Metazoa; phylum Chordata; class Chondrichthyes; order Myliobatiformes; family Dasyatidae; genus Hypanus; species Hypanus sabinus. The sequence continues at coordinate 38,078,517 of NC_082708.1, forward strand.
TGTTAAAGTTATTGCAAATAGCTTTTTTAATAAAAATCAAAACTGCAAATGCTGGAAATTAATATTAATAGTTTGATGTTAATACCTTGTTGAAACTTGCAAAAATGTTAGATTACCCTGCAAATATGCCAGAGGGTGGGTGCAAGGTGATAACCAGGGAAATTCTGTTCTTTTTATTATCCCATCCAGCTGGATTAAAATCTTTTCTCTCAGCTGTAAGGTCAAATGACTCTATTTTAAAATCCATAATTGTGATGCTGGATGACCATCAGACTGGCTTATTTGAAATACATATTTTCACTGACTTTCAATCCTTATTATGTTAAGTACCACTTTTTCATCCATGCAGTTAACAAGAAAAGATTTTTTAAATCAACCGATTTGTCTTTTTAATTTCAATACTCCATTCAATGTCAAATACCTACTAAACCCAAGTCAGTTAATGAGCTATCACTTTCGTGAAAAATCAGGTAATGGAATCATTGATCAAAGAATCAGTCAAATAATTCGTGAGGAATGGAAAAGAAAGATTTATAATGGTTCTTCATATTTAGGTTTTTATTGTCTGTCATCTTGAAAGGAACTTTGTTAGCCAATGGAGTTTTAAATACTTGAAAATACCACTTTTACAAGTGGAACTGTACACATAATCATAGAGAAGTTGGATTACATTGTGCAGTTTTTTTCAAATTTTGCATTGCGCCCGATGTGAGAATCCTTTATTATCTACCGTGTTCAAATTGGTCAATATGTTGAATGAACTCACAGTAAATGAATGACCCCATTTTCAACAATGATCTAGGAAGGTTATTGAGAATGAGGTAAGGATAGTTGAATACAGAACACTATTATGAGGAATTTCTTTGATGTCCCAAGCTGAAATGGATGGCCTCAAACAAAGTCACATTCCTTGTAAAGTACCCCTGCCATTGGAAGTATTTTGTTCATAGTACAGTTCCAGGTTAAATGTTGTCTTGATGTCAGAAGCAGAAACTTGCACATCATGAATTCTAAACCAAAACTGCAATTAATTTTGGAACTAAATAGACTGAATCTCGAAGCAAGTATCGATTAGCAGATAATTGGTGAGTATGCACATTCTATTAACTAATTAATTGATTGGGTGTTAAATGGCTGATTTGGATTTGTCCAGTGTTTTTCAAAAAATTACATACCTTGGCAATTTTCCTATTGAGTTTAAGGCCAGCATGGATTGGAGGTATGACTAGTTCTAGTCTTAAGGTGAAATCACTGAATAAAGTGTGTTCAGTTTTTTTTATCCGAATTAAATTATTTGATGATTGCAATATTTAAAGTAGGTGATTTCAAGGTGTTGCTCCTCCAACCTGAGTGTGGCCACATTGTGACAGTAGAGGAGACCATGGACTGACATCTTGGAATGGGAATGGAAAGTGTAATTAAAATGGATGGTGTAATTAAAATGGATGGCTACTGGGAGATCCCACCTTTTCTGGTAGATAGAGCATTGGAGCTTGGTGGAGTAGTCTCCCAATCTACGGTGGGTCTCACTGATATACAGGAGGCACAGTGGGAGCACCAGATACAGCAGATGACCCCAACAGACTCACAGATGAAGTATTGCCTTACCTGGAAGAACTGTTTGGGGCCCTGAACAGTAGTGAGGGAGGAGGTGTAGGTCAGGTGTAGCACTTGTTCTGCTTGCAAGGATAAGTGTCGGGAGGGAGACTGATGGGGAGTGATGAATGGACAAGGGGGTCGCGTAGAAAGCGATCCTGGTGGAAAGCGGGAAGTGGGGGGAGGGTAAGATATGCTTGGTGGTGGGTTCGCATTGGAGATGATGAAAGTTACAGAGAATTATGTGCTGGATATGGAGGCTGGTGGGGTGGTAGGTGAGAACAAAAGGAACCCCATCCCTGGTAGGGTGGTAGGTGGATGGGGTGAGGGCAGATGTGCACAAAATGGAAGAAATGTGGGTGAAGGCAGTGTTGATGGTAGAGGGGGGAAGCCACTTTCTTTGAAGAAGAAGGACATCTCCTTAGTTCCTGACCATATTCTTGTGAGTACAGTAATGATTTATAATTGGGATGAAAATTCTAAACTTGTTACTATCAACAATGTGTCAATGAAATAACCTGGACAGGATACATGCTTATTGGTAAACTGTTTTTGCAGAGAGGAATAAAACTCAGAATAGAATTCATTTAAAAACAGAGAAAACACACAGCAACCTGTAAAAGAAGGCTGTCTTCATAAGGAATGAATGAAGAGCAGTTACATATAAATTATACCCATAGAACCAATCTATCTCTCATCACATGTAATTATTGTTCTTGCTGTCTACTACATTGTCATCATATGCAACCATTATTTCAAGAAAAAAGCTTGCAATAAGATAGTATTATTTTGAACCATTAGGTTACCATGACATTACTGCTATAATTTGGTATGAGTTTATGCTTCATAATCTGAGGTTTTTAAGCACAAAGATACCAATCTTCAAGGCCTTACATGGTTAATAAGACTGAATGGGGAATATTTTACATCCTTTTCTCATGGATGTACCATCAAGTGAAACAAACTCTATGCAACAAAGGACGTATTCAACTTCTTTTTTAATAATAAAAATGTATAAATAGACAATACTTCTAGAACATAGAAGACCTACAGCACAATACAGGCCCTTCAGCCCACAATGCTGTGCTGAACATGTACTTATGTGCAGTATAAGATAAATAAGAACAGCAAAAGCAAATAGAAGAAAAAAAATGGGAAAAGCTGGAGAATTATGATTTCAAAAAAATGGAAGTTTTCATGAATGAAAATATTTAAAATTGTTGTATATTTTAGCATCTCAAGGCCCTATTCATCACAGGTAAAGTCCTCCCAACCATTGAACACATCTAAATAAAATACTGTCGCAGGAAAGTAGCATCAATCATCAGGGACCTACACCACCCAAGACATGCTCTCTTCTTGGCGCTGCCATTAGGAAGAAGGTACAAGAGCCACAGGACTCACACAACCAGGATTAGGAACAGTTACTACCCCTCAACCATCAGACTCTTAAACCAAATGGGATAACTTCTCTTGCCCCGTCATTAAAATGTTCCCACAGACATAGTCTTAAAATTTATTGTTTTTTTTATTATTTCTCCTTTTTGTATTGCATAATTGTCTTCCTCACTCTGGTTGAATGCCCCAGTTGGGCGGTATTTCACTGATTCTGTTATGGCTATTACTCTATGCTTTCATTGAGTATGCCCACAAGAAAATGAATCTCAGGGTTGTACGCAGTGACATATATGTACTTTGATAATAAATTTACTTTGAACTTTTATTTTAGCAATTTTAGGGTTAATATTACAAAAATGTTATCAGCTTTGAACGCTTTATTCTGTATTAATAGTAGATTTTGTTTCTGTGCTATGATTCTACAAAAGTTGGGAATTATAGGTTTTGCTAGTCAAGAAATGTTGATGGCATTAAGTGTACAAGTAAACAGTTGACCTGGTGCAACATATCACAATTGAATAATTAGCAAGTTTCTTATTCTTTCCCACTCCCTAATCATTTTAGAAGAATTTCAAGAACTGTAATTTGAAGTGTGGACAAATTAATTTAACATATATTTTGTTGCAAACAAAAATGAATCCTGTTTTTATCTTCTGTTGAACTTCTATCTTCAAATTGAAGCTAATAATACTAAACAACAATATTATTTTTAAAGCTTTGTGAATTAATTTTACATTATCTCCAGAGCCATCTTCCTTTTTAAAATTGTACATTTGAGGAATACTGTCAAAACACCAACAAAAAACAAACCTTGCTTTTCATGTAAACTGTAATTCCACATTCAGTGGTAAGAATGTCCCAAAGAGTCAGCGATGTCTTGAAGTCAGCATGTCTTCCAAAGCAGATATCCTTCTTAAAAATCTAAATTTAAGTGATGATGTTGACTGTTTTGAAGAGTTCTCTGTCCATGTGTCCTTTCCTTTACATGAATGCTTGCAAAGAAATTGTTTCATTTTTTCTCTGAAGAAAGTAGTTGTGAGTGTATGGAGAATTGGGTTCAAAGCACTGTTTATTGGAAGTATAAATATAACCACCCATGATGTAATTGCTCCTAAAAAAAAAATCAAGAATCACCAATATAAATACATTTAAATATTTTACAATTTTGGTATTCTGAAATACATTATTTGCCAACAAAGCTATAACAAATAATTTGATTGTTTGAAATACTGATACGAGAAAAGCTCCAAACTGTTTTCGAATTTCTTCGAAACCAACCCAATATTGCATTTATCCTATGAAGGGACTTCAACATGAAACATTTCTCTTTCCTTAACTGCTATGTGATCTGATGAGTGGATCTAGCATTTTCTATTTTTGATTCATATTTCAGCATCAGCATTTTTTTGTGTTTCATCCAATGTCTCTATGTTTTTGGTAAACATTAACTGAAAGACCAAAAATTTGCTTTAAAATGGATTTCCCACTCAACCACAGTAAATGCTCAAAAAGTACTTTTGAAAAAAAACTTGGTAGGAGGAGGCAGATGGTTGGTTGACATGTTGGGTTGAGACTTGCATCATGAGTGAGAGTATAAATATAGCCCAGCAAATTGCAGTGAGAGTGAGGGATGAGACAGAGACTTTTAGATCAATGGAATCAGATGAAGGGTGCGAATGATGGGCAATTGGAGCTATGTGGGGGAGGGAAGCTGTGTTGAGAATATTATACTGGAAGTTAATTCAATGTTCATCCCATTGGATTGTAGGCTATCCAAACAGAATATGAGGAGTAGTTCTAGATTGCATATGGCCTCACAGGCAGTGAAGGTTGATGACAAACAGGTCAACATGAGAACAGGAAGAGAAGCTAGAATAACATGCTTTTGGAAGGTGAAGATAGCTGTTACAAAGTGTCACCTTTATGACACCAAGGACATGCAGAACATATGGCAAGGTATACAAACCATAACCGATTACAAGTCCACTCTGCACGTCAACAGCAGGGACACCTCCGTTCCTGACAGGCTGAATGCTTTCTATGCAAGACTTAGCCAATTGAATGATGTGACATTGAGGGAAGCCCCCTCTCTTCCTGAGGAACAGACATGCTGTTTGGCCACACTGAGGTGAGGAGAACCCTAGCCAGACAACCTACACAAAGCTGCAGGGCTGGACAAAATACCTGATCAGATGCTGAGGGACTGTGCAGCCCAGCTAACAGAGGTCTTCATGGGTATCTTTAATATATACAACAATCATCATTATGGTGTCCAAGGAAGCAATAGTAACTAGCCTAAATGATTACTTCCCAGTAACACTGACTTCAACAATCATGAAGTGCTTTGAGCAGCTGGTAATGGACCATATAAAATGGCTACATTGGATCCTTTTCGGTTTGCCTGCCACTCAAACCAGTCCACTGATGATGTCATAGTCTCAGACCTTCACTCTGTACCTCTCCACCTAGAAAATTATGCCTCTTATGCCAGGATGTTGTTCATTAACGTCAGGTCAGTGTTTAACATGATCCTTCACCTACTGGTGGGTAAACTGTCCCCATTGGACATTCAATTGGACATCCCTCTTTGTAACTGAATCTTGGACTTCTTAACAGGAAGACCCTAGTTAGTCCAAGTTGGCAGTAACATCAAACTCCATTGGTGCCCCTCAGCATTGTGTGCTCTGCGACTGCACTGCCAGATCCAGCTCAAACTGCATCATCAAGTTCACTGCTACAGTGGTTGACCTCATCAGCAACAATGGTGAGTTGGCATACAGAGAAGAGGGAAGCTTGTCAAATGGTGCAAGAACAACAACCTGAGTCTCAATGTGGATGAGAAAAGAAGAAAAGATTGTGAACTTTGTGAAGACACAGTTTGACTGCTCTCCATTTCACATCAATGGCTCTGCCTTGGAGAGAGTGGAGAGCACAAAGTTCATTGGTGTGCATATAACAGACAAGCTAACTTGGACTCATAACTCCTCCCTCACTAGTCAAGAAGACACATCACTGTCTATACTTTCTGAGGAGGTAAAACCATGCAAGTCTCCCTGCCCCCATTCTAACAACTTTCTATAGGAGCACCACCAAGAGTGTGCTGTCTGGTTGCATCATTGGGCGGTATGGAAGCTACAAGGCATTAGACTGCAAGACCCTACAGAAGACAGTTTAAAACCACCAAGAGGATCATCAGGGTATCTCTTCCCCCCCCCCCCACCCCATCTGTGACATTTACTAGGAGTGATGCAGAAGAAAGGCCCAAAGCATTGTTCAGGATCCCTCCCATACATTTCACAATCTCTTTGATCGGCTACCATCAGGATAGAGGTACAGAAGCATCAGGACTACGACTGCCAGACTGGGTAACAGCTTCTTCCCTCAGGCTGTAAGACTAATGAATATCCCGCCACCATTGAGGTCTTGCCAGTAAGACAACGAGATGCTTACTGTTCACCTGTGTGGTGCTTTACTACACACATTTTGAATTGCATTTTATTAACTTATTTATAGTATAATATTTTGATTTACTGTATGTGACTGTGTGTGATATATGTTGCAGTCATGCACCATGATCTGGGGGAACGTTGTTTTGTTTGGGTGTATATATGTTCAATTAGATGGCAATGAATTTGAACTATTGCAATGCATTTCATTCTAGCAGACAGAGAGTAGGTGCTCTGCAGAAAGGTTGCTGAGTCTAAATTGGCCTCACCATATTGTGAGCATTGAGTGCAGTGGATCAGGTTGGAAAAGATGCATATGAATCTCTGCCTCATTTGCAAAGACTGTTTATGTTCTTGAATAGCAGTGACAATTGCAGGGAATGTGCTGGGGACAGGAATGAGTGGGTGGGAACCGCCATTCTATGATAGTTTCCAATTCAGTCAACACTTTGTTCCTTTTCTCTCTTCCTTTTCATTATTGCCATCCTTCTACCATTACTATCTTTTTTCTTTCTTTTTCAATCTTTTTATTGTTTCATATATATATAAGAAAAAACATAACATAATAATGAATAGGTTATAAATTCAATAGACTTGAAATTACATTAGTAATAGGATAATAATATCCTATTAAACATCAACAAACAAGAAGTACATTAATCAATCAAGTCTATACAAATATATATGAAAAAAAACAAAAATAATCATCAAAAGAAAAAAAAATTAAAAATATATAAAAGAAAATATATATTGAAAAAAAAACACTAAACTAAACTAACATGGGCAATAATAACAGTTTATAAGTATGTGATAGTGTCAAGAAAAAACTCCGGAACTCCATACCTGAACAAGAATAAGCAGAGAGAGGGTCTGAAAAAGGCCAAATTAATTCATATGAAAATGTCGAATGAACGGTCCCCAGGTTTCTTCAAATTTAATTGATGAGTCAAAAATAGTGCTTCTAATTTTTTCCAAACTCAGATAAGAAATAGTTTGAGAAAACCACTGAGATGCGGTAGGACGATTTACTTCTTTCCAGTTTTGTAATATAGACCTTCTGGCAATTAATGTTACAAAAGCAATCATTCGTCTGATTGGAGGGGAAAACTGATTACCATCCTCATTTGGTATACCAAAAATTGCAGTAATAAAATGAGGTTGTAAATCGATATTCCAGATTGAGGAAATGGCACCAAATATGTCCTTCCAATAGTTATGTAAAGTGGGACATGACCAAAACATGTGGGTCAATGAAGCCACTTCTAAGTGACATCTGTCACATTGAGGGTTAATATGGGAATAGAATCGAGCAAGCTTATCTTTAGACATATAAGCTCTATGTACAATTTTAAATTGTATTAAAGCATGTTTAGCACATATAGAAGAGGAATTAACCATTTGCAAAATTTTTTTCCCATTTATCTGTTGATATATTGTATCGGTTCTTTTTCCCATTCTTGTTTAATTCTATCTGATATTTCTGGTTGTATCTTCATAATCATGTTATAAATAAAAGCTACTAATCCCTTCTGACAAGGATTAAAGGTGAAAATCAAATCTGAAAAATCCAATGGAGTTGAATTGGGAAAAGATGGAAGAACTTTATGTAAGAAATTTCTAATTTGTAAGTATCTAAAAAAATTAGATTTAGGTAATTTAAATTTGTTAGAAAGTTGGTCAAAAGACATCAAAGTACCTTCAAAAAAAAGATCACGAAAACATTTTATACCTTTCCTTTTCCATATGCTAAAAGCTTGATCTGTCAATGAAGGTTTGAAAAAAAAACTAAGTAAAATAGGGCTATCAAGAACAAAGTTTTTCAGAGTAAAAAACTTACGAAATTGAAACCAAATTCGTAGTGTATGTTTGATAACAGGATTAGATATCTGTTTATTGAATTTAACTAAATCAGCAGGAAGAAAAGAGCCAAGAACGGAGAATATAGAATATCCCTTTACCTCACTACATTCCAAATTTACCCACTGTGGACACAATGGTGAGTCCAAATCTAGTTTCCAATACGTTAGGTTACGAATATTATTCGCCCAATAGTAAAATCTAAAGTTAGGTAAAGCTAAACCACCATCTTTTTTAGATTTTTGTAATTGCCTTTTGCTTAACCTGGGGTTTTTATTTTGCCACACAAATGAGGAAATTTTTGAATCAATGTTGTCAAAAAAAGATTTAGGAATAAAAATTGGTAAGGCTTGAAATAAATATAAAAATTTCGGTAAAATCATCATTTTAATAGCATTAATCCGACCAACTAATGATAAGAATAAGGGAGACCATCTTGTAGTAAATTGTTGAATTTGATGAAGCATAGGTAAAAAATTCAGTCTAAATAAATCTTTATATTTCTTGGTGATTTTTATACCTAAATAGATAAAGTTATCAGTAACAACTTTAAATGGTATCCTGTCATTCAATAAGGTTTGCGCGTTTAAGGGAAATAATTCACTCTTATCTAAGTTTAATTTATAACCAGAAAAACTACCAAATTGAGCCAACAAGGATAAAATAGCGGGAAGAGACCTATTAGGATCAGAAATATATAACAGCAAGTCATCAGCATAAAGTGATAATTTGTATAACTTCCTACCATTCATTACTAGCAATTATCTTCAGCCATCCAGTTCTTTCTGCCTAGCATCCAAATATCTAGCCACTTGGGTTTCTTCTCCCTTAGTTCATCTTTCCTTTACCCCCTCTCTCCCCCACCCTGAACTGGCTCCATCTGCCCATTATTCCCTCTTCATCTGTTTCTACCTGCCACCTACTTGCCTCTGTCACACTCCTCTCTCTTACTTTGGCATACAAGCTATCTTCCCTTTATGCTCTAGACTCAGCCCTGATTCAGGGTCTTGACCGGAAAATTCAACTGTCCCTCTGCCTCCATAAATGCTGCCTGACCAGCTTATAGTTAAGTTATTCCAGCAATATAGTTTTTGGTCTAGATTTCAGTATTTGCATGTCTTGTGTCTCCATAGTAAAACTCATTAGGTTATTTTGACACACTTTGATTGTGAAATTCAGCAACAGGATTTCAACTAATACAATAGATTCAAGTTAACTGGGCCATGGATTAATTGCACCAACACTTATTTGGGACAATTCTTAGAGAACAAAAACTAATTGAGAAATTAACCAGGATTCCCTTCATTTATTTGGATCACAAAGCTGTTCAATTGGAGCAGGAAACTGTTACTGAATAGTTTCTAACTAGTGTCATGCAAATGCACTTAAGTGGTAGTTAGACACTACACTATGCTTTCACATTTTTAAATGACATCAGTTGCACTAATTTGTGTTCACGAAACAGTGATTTTTGTCACTGATAGTTGGCGAGGAATAAGCAGTAAGGCAATTCAGAACTTTTTTTTTACACACTGTGGTTTCAAGCATTCCGGCTTGGAAATGCCAGAAACGGCTGGGAGTGAAAATGAATGATATCACTGTTTCAATACGTTAGGTACAATGAAGAATTTGAAGGTATCAACAATCATATTAAGTGTTGCAATGTAAAAGAAGGTTTGAAGAATACAATCGTCGTCAGCACTGAAGGCAGTCCATTCTCTGTACTGATTTTGTTCATTTACAGTCAAAAGAATGCGATACAGATGAATTCCTCCGTCAATAAGTATTAGGAACTAAAACACAGTTTTATAAACCTGTGGTAATGCTCTAATTTGTTTTGTATTTCATTTAAATACATAATTTGTTACTCAGTTTGCCTTTTTTATACCTTTGTAACTCTCTCCATTCAATTTCAGCTAATTGGGGCAACTGCTTGATTAGGCCAAAATGTACCGGTTCTGATGTGTCCCAATTAACTGGAATCCACTATATTTAGCAGAATCTATACTAGCATGTGTTTTTGATGTAATCTATATCAATGAACAACCTTAAAAGAAAAAAAATCTTGCACTAATATTCCACATCCTGGGCAGATAAACAAAGTTGGTACGAAAACTACAGCCAAATTAAATCAAGCTTTTCTTGAGGTCTCTAGATTTGGGAATTGTGGAATTTTATTGGAAATTTGCATGTCCCTTATTATTAATGATAAATAGAGAGATAGAGAAGCATGTTAATGATAAATGGTATGTTTAAAACAGGTTTGGAAAAGTTGCTGGAATATTATCATCAGACTATGCCAGCATACTTGGACAAGCTGCAAAAATAAGAATAATAATGCTGGAAATTCAAACAAGTAACCCTGAAATTTTTTGTGTTTTGTTTAACAATTTTTGAATGATTTTGCACCACTGCAGAAATTCATCAAAGTACTTCTTGATAGGATATACCAAATACATACATCTGTGACATATAAAGGTCCTCATAACACTTATTTTCTATTTGTAGTTAAAATATACCTGGAATCTCCACCTGAATCAATGAAAGGAATTTCAAGAGAAAAATTGGGATCCAACAGAAGGCATCAGAGAGCACTATGAAGAAAAATCTGTAAGCCACTGCAACTTCACTTCGAATACGTCTTTTCATTTCTGGTGTCTGAATTCCAGTTTTGCGAATGGAATAAAACATACTGAAGTAAGAGAAGACAATTATGATGAAGGCAATCAGATTCAAGCCTGAAAAAAAGAAATAATTTGTTGACTAAGGATTTAACTTATATTAATCACTTTTATTTAGGCTCTTTCTTATGTCACTTCATAATCTTCATAGCTGCAATGGATAGATCAGTCCTGCCAGAGCGTTTATTTATAGTAAGCTAAGGATACATGGACGATTTCATGGTAACGTTAAAAAAAATGGAGTTAATCCATTTTTGCAATGCAAATGAATTCTGCCACTTTTTGAGCTATTTCTAATGTTTTCATGCTGCTGTTTGTTTTGGTCACCTTTCCTCAAATTTCAGTTTGGTTCCCTTTTCTCTTTAGGTCAGTTTTTATATTTTCCTTTTGACTGAGAAAAGCTGTCTTAGGGAACACAACCTAATAAAGGCCACAAATTGCAAAGACGGCTAGGAAAAATGCTCCTCTCCTTTACCAATTCCTACATTTAGACCTTTCATCTCATCATAATCTCCACCTTTTCAATTCTATTTACTGATCAATAGGCTTCCTGTCTGCCTCACCCTTTCTTACATATATTAGAAATAGAAACTCATATCTTATCAGAATTAAACTTCTTTATGCATTTATGAATGAAAAATTTAGGCTCGCAACAAAATTTAACTAGCTTTATATTGAAAATTGAACATCGATCTGAACAAATATTCAGTCACATCCCTTTGTTACTCCAAAAGGACTTCATTGGCTGTAAAGCACTTTGAGAGATGTAGAGGTTCATGTAAAACACTAAAAAATATCATGCAGAATGTTTATTAACAATATCATTTCTGTTGATGTGTAGGAGCTGGGGAAGGATGCATAAATATTTACTGCCATTTATTCAGGAGAAGATATATTTAGAGAGCATAGAAAACAGAAATTCCAGTGACTTCTCTTTATAAAAAAAATCATAATTTAACCTGTAGAGTGGTTAAGGTAATAATTGATTAGGATTTTAGAGATTGTAGGGCTATATGCAATGGAGTTTTGAAGTGATCAGAACTTGTCTTTTTGGGGATATGTCAATAATTTTGGTTTAAATGTTTAAGAAGTTTACAGATCGTGCCATAGGCCTCACTGCAATTAATAGTAAGGACAAATTCTGGACCTACAGGAAGATATGAATGTCTTGGGCAGGTAGCCAAAAAATAGCAAGTAAATTCAATCCACAGAACTTTGAGGTAGCACATTTTAAAGGAACAGAAGCATCTTGGAATGAATGTAATAGATTCCTGGTGCAGCAGAACAGTGACATAAAGTTGTTAAGAAAAGTCCTGGTGTACTTGCTTTTATTTTATTTAGGATACAGTTTGGTAACAGGCTCTTTGGCCCAAAGAGCCTGTGCTGCCCAATTACACCCACGCATCTGCAGTCTCTAGTGTCAGAAAGCATCCTTTTCCTAGTCCTCATCTGCATCTTCTGGATGGTACAGACCTGTTGATCCCCTTTCTGCTAGCTTCTGCACTAGATTTCCTAAACCTGCTGCAGACTTACAACCTCTGAATGCTAAATGTATCTACTTTTAATCTGTGTTTATCTAACCTAAATTGCTTGTCTGTCACAACACCCATATCTGAGCTGTTGATATGGATGTCAGGTATGTTAATACATGATAGTATTCATCTTCATGCCCTTACTCTTCCACTGAACTTGCAATAGCTCATGAGTTGTCTACAGCAGATCAAATCATAAAAAGATATAAATATCACAATGAAACATTAACAGTGAGATTATCTGGCATATATCTTATATCCTGAATTATTAACATCATTTGGAACACTTTGATCCCACTACTCATGAGGTGAAGAACAGCCTCCCTCAGCCTGGCGAGATTCTGAACTTACGAAGGGCCAAAATGAGGGTATACTTGATGTGTGTGTGTGTGTGTGTGTGTGTATTTATATATGTAAGTGGGAGAAGATGGGTTAAATTTATTTATGTAATGGTGTGGAGAATTCACACTCCTGGAGGGGTAACTCATTTCTGTGTGCCAGTTTTTTTTTAATTGTATCTGTAGTCCATCATATAATTAGAAAATATTTAGTAATTAAAAGTAGCCGGAGCTTCGAGAATTCAAATAACTTAATTAAAAGTTATTCAAATTAAGTATTACAAAGGTTTTGGAAAAAGTTCTGAGAATTAATTGTCGATGTAATAGGATTTATTTCCTGTTGAAGAGCAGAGGCTTTGCAGAATAATTGATTGAAGTATTTGAATTAATGACTACCATTCCAAGTAAGTAGATTAGAGCAAATAAAAAATGGAATAAATAGAGCAGAGGATCTGCATACCGTTAAATAGGACATATCTCTGATGTCCAAAAACAAGTAATCAGAGTGCTATTGACTTCTGAAACAGGCTGTCAATTCATGCAATGTGTGCATGTTCAGTGAACAACATTCAAAAGAGAATTGGACCAAAAGTTTGTATGTTGCAGGCTCTAGGATTAGGCTAGTACCATCATAGAAAAGATAACAGAGCATGAGTGGCATGGTGATGGTGTTCTCCTAGAACTCATTTTCATAATTTGAGCTTTCATAGAAGCTTCTCAAAAATGATGACAACAGATGGGATAGGGATTATTCAGTGCCTGTAATGCTTAATGAAGATGGTAGTTTGGGATAGCTAATATTTTAGAAAGCTCATAATTGAACTTCAAAGAAGCTTTCAATCATAAATAGTATGAAATAAAAGAAGCAGAGATCCTGAAAGTAAGAAATAAACACTAAAATACAAAAAATGTGTGGAGAAAATCAAAATTAATATTTCTGGTCGATGATCTTTCACCAGAACTAGAAAAAGAAATGAAAACTACACAGAACATTTGGAGCTGATGCAACAGATAAAAGGGGAAAGAACAGAAGAGCTCTACTACTGTGTGGAATTAGGAACTGCTGATGATTGCAACATCACACAGTTTGTCAATCACTATTGTGCAAGGGATATTGGTAACTTTTTAAATACAAAAATCAGTATATTTCATTCCCTTTTGCTAGAAAGTAGCAGATAGAACTGGTTTCTCTCTGATGTAAGGATCATTGATTGCACATACATTACCTTGCAGAATTGCATATTAATGCAGATGTCTCTATTTTCTCAAGATCCAGCTGGCACATGACGTAACATGTTTATTATGCAGCAATTCCCACAATAAACTAACTGGTAACTGTTCCCAGGCTGTTACTTCATTGTGATTGAGAAATCTGCATCTACTAACGAGTCTACAAGTGAAACAGGCAGGAGTATCACAATCCTGGTAAGGTCACCAGTTGTGGTAAGGTCATAGAAGAGTTACCAGGAGAAGTGTAATCCATTATCAAGACCACAATTGCATTGGTAGGCAGAAAGAGTAGAGCAACCTCGCTTAAGCTGAGAAAATGGATGGAAAATGTTCAAGCCCCAGGTCATATTAGTTGTTCATGTTAATAGACACAGAAGTATTTCCATCAGGTTTCGTGCCGGTGTTGTTAATCAACAGCTCCCCAACACTATACAACTCAAGAACTGCCTTATTTCATAGGAGAGCTATTATGCTACCCGTAATCACCAATTCCAGCAAATAATTATAATAACTGAAGAAGTCACCAGATAAAGTTCAAAATTCACACTAAATTTATTATTAAAGGACATATATGTAACCATATATAACTCTTGTGGGCAGACTCAATAAATCCATAACCGAATCAATGAAAGACCACACCATCTTGGGTGTTCTACCAGTGTGCAAAGAACAATAAGCTGTGCAAATACAAAAAGAAAGAAATAATAATAGTAAATAAATAAGCAATAAATATCAAGAACATGAGGTGAAGAGTCCAAAGTTTGTGGGAACATTTCAGTGCTGGGGCAAGTGATGTTGAGTGAAATTATCCCCTTTGGTTCAAGAGCCTGATAGCTGAGGGGTATTAAATGTTCCTGAACCTGGCAGTGAGAGTCCTGAGGCTTCCGTGACTTCTTCCTGATGCCAGTAGTGAGAAGAGCATGTCCTGGGTGCTGGGGGTCCCTGATGATGGATGCTTCTTTCCTGTGAATGTGTTGCATGTAGATGTGCTCAGAGGTGGGGAGGGCATTGCCCATGATAGATTGGGCTGTTTCCACTATTTTGTGTTGGATTTTCTGTTCAGGAACACTGGTGCCTCCATATCAGGCTGTGATGCAGCCAGTCAATATACACTCCAATACACATCAATAGAAGTTTGGCAAAGTTTTAGATGTCATGCTGAATCTCTGCAAACTCCTAGGGAAGTAGAAGTGCTACTGTGCTTTCTTCATAATGGCACTTATGTGTTGGACCTAGGACAGGTTCTCCAAAAAAGTAAAACCTAGGAACTTAAAGTTGCTAACCCTCTCCACCTGCGGTCCTCCAGTGAGGACTGGCTCATGGACCTCTGGTTTCCTTTTCTTGAAGTCAATAACCAGCTCCTTGGTCTTGCTGACATTCAGTAAGAAAGAGGTTTTACAGCACCACAGCCAGATTTTCAATCTCCTGCTATAGCCTGATCTATCACCACCTTTGATTCAAATTATGTCAGCTGTGTGATTAGCAAACTTGAAAATGGCACTGGAGCTGTGCTTAGCCACACAGTCATACAGTAAGTATAAAGCGAGGAGAGTATGGGCTATGCTCAGAGCCTTGTGATGCACCAATGTTAATGGAGATTGTGGAGGAGATGCTGTTGCCAATCCGAACTGACTGGGGTCTGCAAGTGAGGAAATCCAGGATCCAAATGCACAAGGAGGTATTGAGGCCAAGGTCTTGGAGCTTATTGATTAGTTTTGAGGGAATGGTGGTATTAAATGCTGAGCTGTAGTCGATAAAGACCATCCTGATGTATGCTGTCCAGATTCCAGGACTGAGCGAAGAGCCAGTGAGATGGGCTCTGCTATGAACCTGTTGCTCCAGAGCAGATCCAAGTCGCTTCTCAGGCAGGAGTTGACATGTTTCATCACCAGAATATGTACACAACGCTGGAAGAACTCAGCAGGTCAGGAAGCATCCTTGAGAAAAGAGTAGCCAACATTTTGGGCCGACCCTTCATTAGGAATGGGGGGGAAGAGAGGGTCGAAGCCCAGTAATAGAGATGGGGAGGGGGTAGGGCTTAGAGGCGCCAGGTGGAAAACCAATCAGAGGAAAGATAAAGGGGGGGAAGGGGAGGGGATTGGAGAATTCAATGTTCATACCACCAGGCTGGAGGCTACCCAGACGGTACATGAGGTGTTGCTCCTCCAACCTGAGTTTGGCCTCATCATGGCAGTAGAGGAGGCCATGTATGGACATATCTAGATGGGAATGAGAGGCTGAGTTGAAGTGGGTGGCAACCAGGAGGTGCTGTCTATTGTGACGGATGGAACGTGGGTGCTCGACGAAGCGGTCCCCCAATCTGCATTGGGTCTCGCCGATGTAGAGGAGGCCACACTGGGAGCACCAGATGCAATAGACAACTCCAGCAAACTCACAGGTGAAGTGTCGCCTCACCTGGAAAGATAGTCTGGGGCCTGGAATGGTGGTAAGGGGGGAGGTGTGGGGACAAGTGTAGCATTTACGCTTACAGGGGTAAGTGCCAGGTGGGAGTTCTGTGGGGAGGGACATGTGGACCAGGTAGTCATGGAGGGAACGATCCCTGCGAAAAGCTGAGAGGGGTAGGGAGGGGAAGATGTGCTTGGTGGTGGGGAAGGGTCTCAGCCCGAAACGTTGGCTACTGTTTTCTCACAGATGCTGCCTGACCTGCTGAGTTCTTCCAGTGTTGTGTACATATTCTTTGATCCATAGCATCTGCAGTTGTATTTTTGTGTTATGTTTCATCATCAACTTCTCAAAACACTTCATCACAGTGGATGTAAATGGTACTGGATGAAAGTCATTGAGGCAGGTTACCACATTCTTCTTAGGGACCGGAATAATTGAAGGCTGCTTGAAGCAGGTGGGTACCTCAGACTGCTGAAGCAAGAGGTGAAAAATCTCAGTGAGTGCCCCAGCCAGTTGATCAGCACAGGTTTTCAGTACTTGGCTAGATATCCAGTTTGGACCAGATTCTTTTC
Organism: Hypanus sabinus; assembly: GCF_030144855.1. Lineage (NCBI taxonomy): Eukaryota > Metazoa > Chordata > Chondrichthyes > Myliobatiformes > Dasyatidae > Hypanus > Hypanus sabinus. Next base: position 38,095,573 of record NC_082708.1, read on the forward strand.
ATGGGTTTACCCTCCTGAAGGCTGTTTGTACATCAGTCTCAGACTGAAATCATAGGATCATCGGGGGCTGAGGGAGTTCATGATGGTTGTACATTCTTCCCATGACCGTGTGGGTTTCCTCTGGATGCCCCTTTCCTCCCATGCTGTCTAAAGACATACTGCTTGGTAGGTTAGTTGGTCATTGTAAATTGTCTCATGATCAGGCTAGGATTAAACAGGGGAATTGCTGGGCGATGTGGCTCCATGCTGTATCTCAGTCAATAGAGAGATAGATAGAGAAAGAAAGCCAGCTATGTCTTGCTATTGATGAGGTCTATAGCATACCAAAATTTTGCACAAATCATGCAGACAAATGTTGGGAGGTAACTTCTGCAGATCAATTTCAGAAGCATAAGTATTTTGCATGTCAGTGGTCAACTTAATCACGTTTTAAATGACAGCTTTAAAAAAAATATGCATGCTAACCAACTGTGTGTGTTGTGCAATAATATCACCCTTAAGTTACTATAATCAGCAATTACACTATAGTTAAAAATGATCTCTTCTACAGATTTTAATTTTTAATGGGTTCTTTGGATACTGAGAAGGTATGTTGGTGGATGTTCCATGTAGTATAGGTGGTGGGGTTAATAACAATTGCTTTGAGACAGTTATCTTTTTCTTTCTGGCCTTTATTTGTGAGCAGAGAATGACAAAATATTTCAAGGTGATAACTCTTTCTCAAAGCTGTTTTGCATCTGTTGCTTACTCTGAAGATTATGTTTGTGACTATGTTACCACGCTTTGCACATAGAAAAGAGCCATCAGAAATTGGCCTATCCCAAAATTTCCTTTCCTCAACCAGCACTTATAGTTAAGTGCCCTAAAAGGATTAAATTATTTGTAGCAGGAATTTTGTCAAAGGCAGTATAAGAATTGTTCTTGTTCTTTTCATTATTTTCAATGTCAAACATTGATGTATTTCACTAATAATGCTGGCTAATCAATTGGCTGGAGTGTTCAAGGACATCTTCATCATCCCACTCCTGTAGCTGGATGCTCACACCTGCTTCAAAAGGGCACACAAAAATTATACCAAGCCTGTTGCTTGCTGTCCTTCCTTTCTAGAAGAAGGTGTCGACACCATTTTCATTCTCAAAAAGCCTTCATCTACACATCCTTAAGTCCTTCACGAACCAATAATATCACAGATTGTTCTCTTGGGGTCATAAAGTGCATGTAAGTTTGTAACTCATTTGAATTACTCTGCAGCATGTAATTTACCTTTCAGCGATGCACATTTAAATCAACTTAATGATCTACGGAATTCATGATCTTCTGAAGGACTCAGCGGACAAAGCAAATACATCTTTAAGTGGACAAAGATTAATTTCCATGGCCAGAAATAAGGCAGGAGGGGGGTTACTCCAAGCCAGGTTGAAACACAAAGGAATAAGGCCCCCTCTATCCAGCATTTTGTTAGCAAGTATGCAGTTGCCGGAGAACAAAATTGAGGACCTGAGGGCAAGATAGCTGTATTGAAGGGAAATGTGAGATTGATGTGTTCTATGTGTAAGCGAGATGTGGCTTTCCTCCAGCATGCCAGATTGGAAGGCTTCTCGATTTGCCTAAAGGACCAAGCTGCTGATTTGGAAAAGGCAAAAGGCAGAGGTGCTTGTTTCATGATAAACTCTTGGTTTTGCTCCGATGTGGTGGTTTTGTCGAAAATGTTCCCCTGACCTAGAAGGTGAAGTAGAATCCTAAGGGATTCTATGGATATGTTAAGAGCAAAAGGATTGCAAGGGACAAAATTGGTCCTGTGGAAGATCAGAATGGTAATACATGCATGGAGCCAAATGAAATGGGGGAGATCTCAAATAGATTTTTTTGCATCTGCATTTACTCAGGAGATGGAGTCTATAGAAGTGAAGCAAAGCAACTTTGACTTCTTGGAATGTATACAGATTAATTACAAAGGAGGAGGTATTTGCTATCTTGAGGCAAATTTGGATGGATAAATCCCCAGGTCTTGACGAGGTGTACCCTCGGATCCTGTGGGAGGCAAGTGCAGAAATTGCACGGGGCCTAGCAGAGATATTTAAATCATTCTTAGCAACAAGAGAGGTACTGTAGGATTGGATGATAGCTAATGTTATTCTTCAATTTAAGAAAGGCTCTAACAATAAACCAGGAAATTATAGGTGTGCCTGACATCAGTAGTGGAAAAGGTACAGTATTGGAAGATATTCTAAGGGACTGGATATATGAGTACTTGGATAGACATGGACTGATTAAGGTTAGACAGCATGGCTTTGTGCATAGTAGGCTGTGTCTAACCAACTTTACAGTTTTTTAAGGAAATTAGCAGGAAAGTTGATGAAGGCAAGGCAATTGATGTTGTCTATATGGACTTTAACAAGGCATTTGACAACATCCCGATAGGGAGGCTGGTTAGTCAGCTTCAGTCTCTTAGCATTCAGGATGAGATAATAAACTGGATTAGACATAGGCTTTGAGGGAGAAGCCAGAGAGTGGTCATAAATGGTTGCCTTATTGACTGGAGGCCTGTGTCTAGCGGAGTGCCACAGGGATGAGTGTTGGGTCTGTTGTTGTTTATCATCTATATCAATGATCTGGATGATAATATAGTTAATTGGGTCAGCAAATATATAGATGTCACCAAGATTGTAGTAGACAGTGAGGAAAACTCACAGCTTGCAGAGGGATCTGTACCAGCTGGAAAAATGGGCTGAAAAGTGGCAGATGTAATTTAATGCAGACAAGTACAAGGAGTTGCACTTTGTAGTGTTATGAATGTACCACAGCTCTGAGGGGCCGAAGGGGCGGGAGCAGCCCCCTCCTTCCGGAGAATCTCAAGAGCACTATTAATTCGGGTCTCGGACCCAGGCAAATGAGAGACAATGCAACGGTTTTGGCCATGGCTCTTAGAGACACCTGTGCTGAGGGCATGACCCTGCTATGTAACAACTGGGTGGGGATTGCATCACCCTACTTTGATGGACATCTACAACTCTGCAAGTCAAGATAAAAGGAGACTACAGAAGGCAGTACCCCAGAGAAGGAGACGCACCAGAAGGACTCGATCGCTCAACGCTCCCGTGATAGCTGGAAGCCAGTCAAAAGCAACGTGCGCTCCGTAACTTCTCTGCCTGGGGAGCGGGTGGCTGATAATACCGAGAAGGACTTTGAACTAATAACAGGGAAACAACGCTCCCCTGATTCAACGGAGTTGCTTCGTCAAAGACCCGGGCAAGTTTTTCCCGTTTTCTCCTCACTCCCTCTGAAACACGAAAAACCCAGCGATTCCCGAAAAAGACTGAAGGCTGCAGACTTCTGAGTGACTTTTCTATTCCCAATGGACAATATATTATCCCCTAGACAACAGTCGAGATTATTTCTTAATGATGATTATTGCTATACCCGCGCTTTAGATTGAGTTTGACCAATGTATATGTTCTGAATGTTTGGTTTAACCTTAATTTTGTGCCCCCTTTATGAATAAAACGTTCGAAAATAGTGCCATCAGACTCCAACGGACCTCTCTATCTTTGCTGGTGAGTTATCCAGTTACGGGATACGTAACAATAGGACCAAACAAGGTAGGTCTTACACAGTGAATGGTAGGGCACTGAGGAGTGCGGAATAACAGAGGATCTGGGAACACAGATCAATAATTTATTGAAAGTGGTGTCACAGGTAGATAGAGTCATAAAGGAAGCTTCTGGCACATCGACCTTCATATATCAATGTATTTAGTTCAGGTGATGGAATGATATGTTTAAGTTGTCTAAGGTTTGGTGTGGCCCAATTTGAAATATTATGTGGAGTTTCGGTCACCTACTTACAGGAATTATGCAAATAAGGTTGAAAGAGTACAGAGAAAATTTACAAGAATGTTGCTGGTACTGGAGGACCTGGGTTATAAGGGAAGATTGAATAGGTTAGGACTTTATTTCTTGGAATGTAGAAGATTGAGGAGTGATTTGTTAGAGGTATACAAGGTTATAAGAGGTATAGATAGAGTAAATGCAAACAGGCATTCTCAACTGAGGTTGGGTGGGACTACCACTAGAGGTCATGGGTTAAGAGTGAAAGGTGTAAAGAGGAGGTCAAACTTCTTCACTTAGAGGTTCATGAGAGTGTGGAATGAGCTACCAGCGCAAATGGTGCATGTGAGCTTGATTTCAACATTTAAGAGAAGTTTGTGTAGGTACATGTATGTAGGGATATGGAGTGCTATGTTCCAGTACAGGTTAATGAGAGTAAGTAGTTTAAATTGTTCAGCACAGACTAGATTGACTGAAGTGCCTGTTTCTGTGCTGTACTTTTCTATCATTCTATGACTCTAATCATTAAAACATTTAAAATTTCATACCAAGGAATATTCCAATAGAATAGCCTTTTGCAGCATCCTTTTCAATTTGGTCTGCATAAAGAGGAAAACAAACTCCGTTTCTTCCATAATAGTTTCCAAACGTATCTTCATTCCAGAGTGGAATTGTAGCAATAATAAATCCAATTAGCCAAATGATAATGAGTATTATCAAAGTCTGTTGCTTTCCTGGTTTGATGTTACTGAATGGAAAGACAATGACAACATACTTCTCCAGGCTCAGGTAAGTCAATAGCAAAACTGAAACTTCTGTAGAAAGCATGGCCAGAAATCCCAACATTCGACACTGGACACTTGCCATCCATCGATGTGCATGTTTGTTATACTCCCCACGATATTTGACATCAAAAATTCCAACAAAGAATAAATATATTCCCATCAAACAATCAGCACCTTGAATGTAAAAGAGAGGCAAAACACACATCTTAGTTATATGTTACATTTTGTAGCAAAATTAATTTGAAAACTTTGCTATAAAACACAGAAATTGTACAAATTTGCATGACCTATGAGGTTCCCTAGATACATTGAGCTTATTATGTATGACTTGTACCCTGGGAACATTTCTTCAAGATTTATTTAATATATTGGCTTATAGAGCAAACAGTTCTGGAGATTTGCTTAAATTTAATCTCATTAGTTTCTTAAGAACATATGAATTTACCCGAGCATATAAAGCAGCTATTAAGTAAGTCCATTGTTTTCCAATTTCCAATTACCTTCGCTCTCAAAGTTCTCACATAAATTTTACCCACTTATTATATTTGAAAAAATCTTAGGCACTGTTTTGATAATTTTCAGAAGCTGATGCTTGTATTTTTTCCTGTTATTGTCACATTTTTATATCCCTCTTCTGTACACAGGAAGGGCACATATTTGCTCTACACTGTTTTACAAACTTACTATTGCTGATTACCCTCATGCACTCAAAGGCAGAATCAGAGTCAGATCAGGGTCAGGTTTTTTAACACTGACATATATCATAAAATCTGTTGTTTCACAACGGTAGTACAGTGCAAATTCCAGTGAAGTCACCCTTAACTAAATTTAAATCATTGGAAACTGACACTCCTTTCTTACTTCCATATCTGTTCTATTACAATCTGACTATTGTTAACTAGATGTGCACCAATATTAAATCAGTGATAATTAAGACATTGTTCATAAGATAATATTATGGGAAATAAGTTTCTTAACTCCTGGTTAAAACAATTGTTTGTTTCTTGGTATGACTACTGACACTCTTATCCTTCAAGTATTCAATCCTTGCACTTGACCTACCAGTTTCCAAAGTTATTTAAGGTTCCTCTTAGATGAAGGATGCAGCATGTTTTAATGCACCATATCCCTATTCTGATCTGTATCTCTGCTTCCTTCTTTTACTAAATGTTTGAATTCCAGTGTTTGTAAGTCAAAATCTATTTTTGGCATCTTCCAAAACACTGCATCAAATGTGGACATTAGGTCCTGTCTTACTCAGTGATAGATGGCAAGCTAATGTAAAGAGCTGAAAGAATAAAGCTTTATCTACTATGTTACGACCCCGGGTTCATCACTGAAGATGTGTCCAAGTAGCCCCAGAAGGTGTATTCTACAACAACAACTATAAGACACTTTAAACCAAAAGGTAATACTTACAGCATAAAATTTTTATGGACATCGTATGAAGTTTATTTTCAGCTTGAATAAATGACCTCATAAAAATGACAAAAAGGTTTCCAAAACACGTGAGACAAGCTATGATCCAAACAAAAACTCTGAGGATAATGTTTGCTAGTAGGTCTTCAAAAGAAGATATGCCATCTGTACTTGGTTTACAGCCCCGTACGTGAGGAGAATATGCACAGTATTGGAATTTATGGAAATATCTGTGAAAATAAGGAGTACAGATAAAATACAGTGAGAAGCATGTCCAGATGTTAATTGATATAGTATTGCTCATGTTGTCAGAAAAGGAACTGCTTATCGGGTCAAAGTGGGATTAAAAGAATAAGTGTACAAAATTTTTTTCCTGAATAAAAACTAGTAATCAAAAATGATGGTACGTTTTCCTCCTTAAGTGGTGTGCGAATTTTAAGATTCAGTTTATGGGGAGGGAAAAGAGATGGGTGATGGGGCAAGTGGATTAAGGGAAACCAAAGGTTGGGGTGGACACAGGGGTGTGGTTATTGTAAGTTAGAGAAATCTATGTTCATATTGATAGGTTGGAGACTATAAAGGCTGAATATGAGGTCATGCTCCTATAATCTGCATCCAGCCTCAACTCAGCATTCGAGGAGGCGGAGGATAGATGTGCTTGAATGGTAATAGGACCTCGAAGAAGCTACAAGCTTGTCATGGTTTGGAGGCTTGCATGCCTCAATGAACCAGAGATGTATGCTGGCTGGAGTCAAGGCTTTATGCTTTGTCTCTTGGTAGGATTACCCATGCAAACAGGTCAAAAGGTAAAGGCCAGACTAAGAGTGGGCCACTGATCCTGCAGGTTTGAAGATTCAGCTCAGGGCTAACAACCCTGTCTGGTCAAACAAAACTGTTATGGAAACAGCAATGAATCTGTGTATGATGGTATTCCTGAGTCTCCACCCAGGACTTGCATGACTGACAGCAAACAAGAGGAAGAGAGGAAGCTACTGACACGATGAAGGAAGTTGTGTACGCTGTCAGAGATAGAGGACATTCATTGCTGTCCTAAATGCCAATGGTTTAACAGGCAAAAGAAGAAGAATGGCAATGGATATTAGAATTAAAATGGCTGGCAACTGGGAGATTTCTGCTGTCAAAGCAGAAGGAGTGAAGGTGTTTGATGAAGTGATCCCTAATCTACATCACGTCTCACTGATATAGAGGAGGGCATACCAAAAGCACCGGATGCAATAAATGACACTGATGGATTCACATGTTAACTGCCTCAGCTGGAAGGACTGTTTGGAGCCCTGAATAGTGGTGATATGTTAGATGTAAAGGCTTAAGATGAGATAATTGATGATAAGAGGAACTCTATCCCTGTTGTGTCCAGGGGTGGGGAGGATGGGGTGAGAGCAGTTTTGGGGAGAATGGAAACAATGCACTGAATTAATAGCAGAGGGGGGAGCCTTATTTTCTGGAAAAAGGACACATAGGATGTCCTAGAATGGAAGTCCTCTTCAGAAAAACAGATCCGGTGGAGACAGAGGAACTGAAAGGAGGTACCTCAGTTCTTGAAAGTGACAACTGGGCAAGAGGTGTAGATGAGGTAACTATTGGAGGCAGTGGGTTTGTAGAAGATGTTAGTGGCTAATTGTCTCCCAAAATGGAGATAGGGAGATAAAGGGGAGGTGTCAGAGATGGACAAGTGAACTTGAAGCCAGGGTGTAAGTTAGTAGATAAATTAATGAAATTAATGAGCTCCCACAGGTGCAGGAAGCAGGACTGATGCTGCCATCAATGCAGTAGAGAAACAATTGGAGATCATTTCTGGAGTAGGCTTGGTATATAGATTGCTTCATGTAGCCAATGAAAAGGAAGGATTAACCAGATCCTACATGAATGACTACACCTGTGGTTTGGAGAAAGTGGGAAGAGCGAAAAGTGAAGTTGCTGAGGGTGAGTACCAATTCTGCCTGATGGAAGAGGGTAGTTGTGTAGGGAACCTACTTGGACCTGTTATCCAGAAAGAAGCAGAAAGCCTGAGGCCTTCCTCATGGGTAATAGAACTGTACAGGGATTTGATATTCATTGTGAATATGAGATGGCCAGACCCTGGAAGCTGAAAGTTGTTGAAGTGGTAGGGAACATGCAAGGAGTCATGGATAAGAGGGTGATGTGATGGAGTTCAATAGGGCAGATGTGGGCAGAAACAAATGGGCCTATTGGTGGCAACTTGGTTTGTGAATCTTGGGGATTGAGTTAGAAGCAGTGAGTGTGGGGTTGGGGAACATTGAGGTTGAAGGCTTTAGAGGAAGATCCTGAGAAGCACTGTGGTGAGTAATGGTGCAAGAGAAAGTGGCCTGATGCTTCACAGTGGGGTCCTGGTTAAGAGGTAAGTAAGAGAAGAAGACCAAGTACTGCTGACTAGCCTCTGCAAGGAAGAGGTCAGTCCACCAGACTACAACACCACCACCTTGCCAGTGGACTTTATAATGGTGTGAGGTTGGTATTGGTGCAGAGAAAGCTGGTGAGTAGTGGGGTGAGTTTGGAGTGGCAGAGAAGACTTGATGGGGGCCAATTGGCCTAATTCTGCTCCTATCCCTTATGGGCTCGTAGGAGCAGAATTTGGCCCCTCAGCCAACTGAGTCTGCACTGCTATTTGATCGCAGATGATTTTTTTCCCTCTCAATCTCATTCTCCTGCCTTCTACCTGTAACCTTCGATATCCTTAATAATCAAGAACCTTTCAACCTTTGCTTCAAATATTCCTGATGACTTGGCCTTCACAGCCATCTGTGGCAACGAATTCCACAGAATCATCATCCTCCAGCTAAAGAGATTTCTCCTCATCTCTGTTTTAATCTTCTATTCTGAGGCTATGCACTCTGATCCTAGACCAGGGGTCAGCAACCTTTACCACTGAAAGAGCCACTTGGACCCGTTTCCCACAGAAAAGAATACCCTGGGAGCCGCAAAACCCCGTTTGACATTTAAAATGAAATAACACTGCATACAACGTTTTGTTTTGCCTTTATGCTATGTATAAACAAACTATAATGTGTTGCATTTATGAAATTGATGAACTCCTGCAGAGAAAACGAAATTACATTTCTGCATGCAACAAAAACATTTTGACCTCCGAAAAAAAAGACGTTGGGTTGAAGGTTACTTTTAAGTAAAATACTCAACGTCTATTTGAGTCCTTCTTGTATTTATGAAAAACGCCAAACTTAAATTTGCCGCCAGCAGCAAACCAAAAATAACGTCAGCCAGCTGACAACCTGAAAAATAAAAGGACTATTTCACTGAACAATGAAAACATATGAATATACGTAAAATAATAGGCAATTAAAATATTTATCATACTTGGTCAGGTTGACTCACACCTGACAATGCAGTCGTATTCAGTAGGGATGGGTCGATGCTTAGGGGAGTGACCGGGAAGGATAATGTGTTTTTTTCCTCTCTGAACTCACAGAAGCGTTTCCCAAACGATGTTTGCATTGCGATGATTGCAGAATGTAAATACTCCGAATTTATTATGTCGTGACCTTGTTTGAACTCTCTCAAATTGGGGAAGTGAGACAATGTGCCTTTCTGTAAATCTCTGGCAAGCAACGTCAACTTGCGCTCGAATGCCAAAACATCCTCTAACATGTGCAGGGCTGTACGTCCTTACCACGTTGAAGAGCTGTGTTCAGCGTGTTCAGGTGCGCTGTCATGTCTACCATGAAGTGTAGCTTTTCCAGCCACTCTGGCTGTTCCAGCTCAGGAAAGTTGAGCCCTTTGCTGCCCAGGAAAGTTTTCACTTCTTCCAGACACGCAACAAAGCGTTTCAGCACCTCCCCTCTGGACAGCCAGCGATAAAAACACGTTGTAGCGGTGTGCTACACGCAGTCAGTAAACTGCAGTCAAAGATAGCTTTATTCGAACTAAACAGCCTTGCTTTTAAGCCTCCCTCAACCCGCCCCCCATGGGCGCGGATGCTGCAAAAGACACGTACTCACAAACCCCCGTAGGCTATCTCCCTTAGCCTGAGCCGGTTCGGATGTGTCAGGAAATGGGTCGCCACAACGTCTTATTTAGATTGTACAAGATCACCATAATCTTCAAATTTAGATTTACATTTCAAAAACTAACAAACTAACATAAAATACATTTTAATTAAATACTGACCATGTAGCGGTGTGCTACACCCAGCGCTAAAATTACGACACGGAGTCGGTAACTGCAGTCGAAGGAAAAAACTTTATTCGAAATCTTCAGCCTCACTTTTAAGCCTCCCTCAACCTGCCCCCCATGGCGCAGAGGCTCCAAAGCTCTGTGCTCGCAAACCCCCGTATGCTATCTAATTGTGAGTCGCTTCGGATGTGCCAGGAAAAGGGTCGCCACAACCAATTATTTCCCAAAGCAACAGGGAGCCGCAGCACAGACGTAAAAAAGCCACATGTGGCTCCGGAGCCGCGGGTTGCCGACCCCCGTCCTAGACACTCTCAGTACTGGAAACATCTTCTCCATGTCCACTCTATCCAAGCCTTTCAATATTCGGTTGTCTTCAATGACATACACACACATTCTTCTAAGCTCCAATGAGAACTGGTCCAGAGCCTTCAAATGCTCATCATAGGTTAACCCTTTCATAACCAGGACAATTTTCATACACCTCCTTTGGACCCTCTCCAATTGCAGCATATTCTTTCTTAGACATGGGGCTCAAAACTGCTTACAATATTCCTAAAGTTCTCCAACCAATGGCTTATATGCCTTGGATTACATCCTTGCTTTTATACTTAGTCCTCTAAAAATGAGTACTGACATTGCATTTACCTTCCTTATTACTGACTCAACCTGCAAGTTAACCTTTAAGGAATCCTGCACTGTTTCCCATCCCTTTGCACCTTTCCCTCCCCATTTAGAAAATAGTCTAAGCCTTTATTCCTTCTAACAAAGTGCATGATTATCCACTTCCCTATGTTCTATTCCATCTGTGACTTCTTTGCTCATTCCCCCTAATCTGACTGACCTTTTGCAGACTACCTACTTCCTCAACAGTACCTGCCCCTCCACCTATCTTTGGATAATCCACCAACTTGCATGAAATTGAAGAATTAATGAACCATCAATTCTGTCATCTAGATTATTAACATGTAATGTGAAAACTGGTCCCTGTGAACCCCATTAACCACTGGCAGCCAACCAGTAAAGGCTCTTTTTATTCACATTCTTTGCCCTCTGCCAGTCAGCCAATCTGCTATCCATGCTAGATTCTTTCTTGTAATACCATGGGCTCCTACTTGCATAAATTGCATTGAACTTAAGGACAGAGGAAAAAAAAACAATATTTGTTAAAGACTAGATAACAATATTGCAAAGACCCAGAAAATTTCCACCAAGAATCAAGGCAAATGCAGGAACTGGAATGTGATTACCTTTTGAAGAGCAATCAAATACAGACATGAACACTTGATGGCTTGCTCCCACTCCATTTCTAAATTCCGAGGTGGTTGATGTGCCAAATTGGGATGCATAGGCCCTGCCATAGGTGGAAAACTAAGTGCTTAACAGAATGGGAAACTTGGGAGGTGGTGCACTTTTCCCACCATTTACACTGAGTTTCTCCACATTTCAAATATACCCAAGGTTTTCAATGCCATCCCTTATGCTACTTCTTTGGTTTAAGTTATTTTAGGCCAGGAATATGCATGACCTTTTTGGGAACAAGGCTTTTACAACATCCTGAAAATTTTCCTTTGCCCACACAGTGCGCATTCTCTCTCTCTCTCTCGCAGACTATGGAAACCTCGTAACACAAAATGCTGGTGGAATACAGCAGGCCAGGCAGCATCCATAGAAAGAAGCTGCACAAAGGGTCTTGGCCTGAAACGTCGACAGTGCTTCTTCCTATAGATGCTGTCTGGCCTGCTGTGTTCCACCAGCATTTTGTGTGTGTTGCTTGAATTTCCAGCATCTGCAGATTTCCTCGTGTATGGAAACCTCGTGTTGGACACATGAATGATGCGGCCTGCCCTTTGGAACTGGCTAAGTGCAACTCAGGCTTCAATAGTGGCGTTGGCCTGGTGGAAGATACAGATGTTGTCACATAGCTTGCCTGTGGATTTAGAAGATTTTGAAGAGGCAGCACTGGTGTGGGCTGGAGGTACATCAAATCTCTAGATTTCATGTGCTTCCAGTCAGCAGTCTCAGAATTGTAAAAGAGATCAGGGTTCACTTTTGCTCAAAGGACCATGAGCTCCACAGCGATTTCAGTACTGATCTTCAAGCTTGTTTCATCTCATGGATCGGGAGTAGAGGTGACATGTGTTCCTATTCTTTCTGTAGATTAGCTCTACTCCAGTAGAAGCTTGTTGAAGTTGAGGTGCAGACTCTGATAAGAAAGATTGAGAAAAATATTGATTTGATGATGTGACCAGTCTTTTCACCAGTCTGTACTGAGTTTAAGCATGTCTGTGAGCACCTAAAAAAAACTTTGTGTAATGATCATTGGTTTACTGTGGGGGGGGGGATAAGGATAACGAGGCTGAGTTGTGGGGTGTGCCTTTATTTTCCCTGTCCCCTGCTCTGGCATCTAGCAAGAATTCAATAAATAAAGGAGTACGATTGAAAATAGCATTGCAAAGCAGCGAATGAAGGCTGAGAAAGAATGCACTGGTGAAACAAATTGTCACAGTCTAAGTAACTTGCAAGGAATTTCTTTGGTGATTTCTCAATTTGTTTTTATCATTTTAAGTAAGCACCAAAGAAAGTACTGATGGACACAAAAAATATTTCTTCTATTTAGCCAACAAGTCACTAATTGGAAGACTGCTGAAGAAATATGTGATTTCTTTCTCAGTTTCCATCACTTATAATTAAATCAGACCTGCTTTGTAATAACATACTTATCCAAGAAAGGTTACAATGTAAATTTTCAGCTGCATACTCACATATGGTCTAAATTTGTCATGAATTTGAACATCCTGCTTTCTATGTTTGTAATTTCTATTCCTTCAATTCCACTGTCAATTTAAAATAAAGAAATTAATCTCTCAAAAGACATTATTCAGCAAAATGCAAATAAACAGGTAGGAAATTTTAGTAAGGTAAGTTCTTTTATTAAGTATACTTGCACAATTACATACCAAATATTTTTCTGAAGTTTTGTGAAATATATGCATAGCATTCTTGCTTTGAAAGCAATGCATTAATTCCATCCAGTTGCTCGCTTTTTTGAACATATGTATTTTGTGCATGTGATGAACGCAAGACAAATTACATAAATTAGGTAACTGATTAGATTAAAGCTGTATCTTAGAGATACACACAATGTTATTTTACAAATGGAATAGGGATATAATTCTTAAATTAACTTACAGCGATTGAAGGTGTTTGAGATTGTCAAACTGTTCAAGATGAAAAAAATTGATTGGATTGTCAGATATATTCCTAAAATAAATTAATATGATTATTTAATGTCAGAATTTAAGTAAATAATAATACACCAATCACAGAAATGTTAACTGGATTTACTTACAATTTTTTCAGTAATTTAGTATATTTGAATAAATGTTTGGGAAGTTCCTGAATCTTGTTTGAAGACAATTCCCTGATAAAAATACAAAATAAAATTATCAGAAATTTGCAGGTAACATTATTTATTCAACAAAGCACAATAAGTTCATAGTTAAATAAAGGTTGGAAATAAATTTTCACACAGAAACAAAATAATAACTTTTAAGATTACTGAAAATTGATTCCTAGCAACAATGTTTAGCTTATTTAACAAAACCAAACAAGATTTTAAATAAAAAGGATGCATAGATTTTAAATTGTGATCAAAAGAAACAAAGTGGATGAGTACCACATGAATACATGGTACTCAGAGAAGCTTTGTAAACCCACCAAAACCTCTGGATAGAAAGCTAACAACCATTTGTCAAATATTTGTTCTGCATGGATTAAGAGCTCATGAAACAGACTGCATTTCAATTAGGATTATTTCTTGGGCTAGAAATTTTATAGTGCTTAAAAGGTATGTTAAACTGTGGCTGCATAATACAGCAATATCTTAGGGTGTTACAAATTAGAAACAGAATTCAAATGGTGGGTTGTTTTTCATAGTTACGATTAGTGTCTGGAATGAAATGGACCATGATTGGAGGTCAGTTGTTCAGGCAAACAAGAGGTCAAATGGCATCAGCAGATTTTGTTTGTGAAGGGATGGAAGCTGTTGGTGCTGAAGTTGAGGAGGAATTGGAATGAATAGTAAGCCAATTACATAAGGGAATACTTACAGTAGGTGGATATCTTGGACTCCTTGATAACTGAGCTAGTTAGTTGTTTCTTCGTTTAATTAGTGCTGAAGTAAAACTACAGTGAAGGCCTGCTTTGTTACAACAGATCATTGCCATTTACTGGCCTTGTATACATGCAAAGATGTATAGCCACACACCACTCAATGACATTTCTCAGGCCCTGTGAGCTCTATGCATGGAGGACCTAAAACTAATTTCCAGCTGTGTGTCTCCCGTGTGCTGTATTCAGGGTTTAAATAAAGATGAACTGAGCAGCACACAAAAATGTTGCAACATTTAATTCATATCACTTACATATTTATGGTGAACTTTATGGGATTATGTTTTTTTTTGTATTGGTATAACTGTGATACTTCAGCCATGACTGCAACAGTGTTGGAGGTAATGGAACAGTAATGGAAAAAGTTCCTCGCAAAACTGTTTGTCCCACTCCTGTCAAGGAGGAGGCTATCTAGCATCAATGCCAGGACTCAAAAACAGTTAATTTCCCCAAACAGTAAGGCTGATCAACACCTCCACCCACTACCTCCACCACTACTTTATTATTTCTATTAAGTCATCTAAAGTACTGTACAGCCTCGTGTCACTTTATGGACATACATTCAATCTATACATATAAGCTATCTTATGTATTTATTTTTATTGAGTGTTATTTATTATTCTAATTATTGTTATTATTGTGTTCTTTATCTTTTATTAGGGAATTTGTGTTACATACCTTTCATCACCCATGCTGAGCTTGTCAATTTCATTAACTTTGCTTCCAACTTTCATCCTGCTCTTACATTCACTCGGTCCATTTCTGACACCTCTTTCCCCTTTCTCTGTCTTCATCACTGGAGACAAGTTATCTCCCGACACCTTTTATAAACCTACCGATTCCCATGGCTATCTTGACTATACTTCTTCTCAACATGTCTCCTGTAAAAATGCTATTCTCTTTTCTCAGTTTCATCTTTTCCACTGCATCTGTTCTGAGGAGGAAGCTTTCCTTTCCAGGACATCAGAGGTGACCTCCTTCTTCAAAGAACTGGGTTTTCCTACCATTGATGTTGCCCTCACCTGTATCTCCTCCATTTCCGGACATTCGCATTCACCCCATCTTCCCACTGCTTTAACAGGGATAGAGTTCTTTTTGTCTGCAACTACCAACCCATGAGCCATCACATCCAACACATCATTCTCGGCAACTTCCACCATTTTCAATGAGATCCTACCACCAAACACGACCTTACACCCTCCCCCCCCCCCCACACACACACACACACACTTTACACTTTCCAAAGAGATTGATCCTTCCATGAAATTCATTCATTCTTGAATTACTCTAGCAATCTGGAGAAGAATTTCAGATAATAGATGAACCTTTGAACCTTTGAATATTTTCCAGTAATGTTTCTGTACCTTCTTGCCAATTGGTTGTTAACATCTTCCTGATTATTCTATTTTATTGGAGAGATAATTATTAATAAAAATAGCATTTTTAATCAGTTGGATAAATATGCATTCAGTGGCCACTTTATTAGATACCTCCTATACCTAACAAAGTGGCCACTGAATGAATGTTCATGGTCATCTGCTGCTGTAGCTCATCCACTTCAAGATTTGACATGTTGTGCATTCAGAGATGCTTTTCTGCACATTACCATTGTAACATGTGGTTATATGAGTTACTGTCACCTTCCTATCTGCTTGAACCTGTCAGGCCATTCTCCTCTGACCTGTCTCATTAACAAAGTGTTTTCACCCAGAGAACTGCTGCTCACTGGATGACTTTTATTGTTTTTCACACCATTCTCTGTAATCTCTGGAGGCTTTTGTACTTGAACATCCCAGGAGATCAACAGTTTCTGGCAGATTGGGTACTGAAACCACCCGATCTGCCATCGACAATCATTCATAGTCAAAATCATTTAGATTACATTTTTTCCCTATTCCCATGTTTGGTCTAAACAACAACTGAACCTCTTGACTATGTTTGCATGCTTTTCTGCATTGAGTTGCTGCCACATGATTGGATAATTAGATATTTGCATTAGTGAGTACTACACCTAACAGACTGACCACTGAGTGTAAATCATCACATGCAATAATCAGGGCACTTCTGCTGGTATGTCAAAAGTGAGGAATCTTCCAATATGTACAAAGTGAAATAAATAAATATAGTAACATATATTGTAGTAGAAAGCACACAGACGTACAGATCTATCAAACTGTGTAATGGAGCAAATGTCTTTTCAGAAATGGTAGCAATATCATTCTTCAAGATATACCTGTTGAAGAGAAAAATGTAACTATAATTAATCAAATTGGTATGCTTGTCTTTAAATGGCAATTCCCTTCAGGTCTGAAATACAGATATTCACACATTTTCTTTTCATTCGTTCAAGCTGTTTGTGCCCAATTTGTCCAGTCCTTTTGCCTATCTAAGGAACTAATGCTCATCCAAGTTTGAATGTCTTTCTTTGTTTTGTCTCTGCTTCATCACTTGTCAGTGAGCAGAAATGTTGGAAGTCAGAATGACCAGTAGTAAGGAGCCAGCATGAGAAAGCAAGCAATTTTCCCTAAACTTCATTGATGTTTATTCTATAATATCTATGAAGGAAATGATAGGAAAAATCTAATTGTATCAACCCACTGGAGTTATTACAAGGGAATATCTGTATGTCCAAAACCTAAAGAGCAAATTAGAACAACACACACAAAATGCTGGTGGAACACAGCAGGCCAGGCAGCATCCATAGGGAGAAGCACTGACAACGTTTCGGGGCGAGACCCTTCGTCAGGACAGCGCTTCTCCCTACGGATGCTGCCTGGCCTGTTCCACCAGCATTTTGTGTGTGTTGTTTGAATTTCCAGCAACTGCAGATTTCCTCGTGTTTGCAGAGCAAATTAGAGAGAGCTTTATCATTACATAAACAAAAAAGAATCAGGGTATAGATTTCTTTCCATACAATGCACCATGGTAGTGATTTATAAAGCAACTAACAGAAGCTGAAGTCCTCATCAATATTGTCACCTTGAACTGTAATGCAGCTTATTGAGAGAGGGCCGGAGTCAGTAATTCAGCTTGCTCTTTCCCCAATGTGTCACCACCAATGAAAAATCTATGAGAAGTTACGGAAGAAAAAAAATAACAAGGAAAGCTGAAATGAAAGCGGATCTCTGATTAAATAAGTAGACCTAAATTCCTGACGTGATTTCAGATGTTGTCTCACCCATAAACTGTAGCAAGATTTCCCTAGTTTTATGTTCTCATCTGACAACTGTGATCTATATTCTGTTTGCTCTCCTAATTATTTGCTGTACATGTGTGTATTTCTTACATTGTCAGCCAAATGCTGCAGCAGAGCAACATTGAACATTGGCCTCTCTCTATTAAATAATATAACAATGAAATTAAAATACTGAGGAAGTAATACACAGGGAGTGATACGATTTATGCACATTTGGAAACTATGGACTGCTTACAGACAATCAGCATTGAGCAGGGCAAGTTATGCCTTATAAACTTGCTCAAGTGTTTTGTGGAGGTGACAAAGGATCCTGATTAGGGTAAGGTAATGGACATTACCTACTTGGACATTAATAGGGCATTTAATAAGTTTGCTCACGGTAAGTTGATTCAGAAGATGAAGATGCATGGGATTCAGGGTGAATTGCAGGTTTAAATTCAGAACTGGTTTGCCCATAGAAGATAGAGATGGAAGGCTACACTTCTGGCTGGAGATCTGTGATCAGTGATATTCTGCAAAGATCTAAGCTGGGGCCACTATTATTTATGATTATCAATTATTTGGATGAAAATAAAGATGAGTGAATTTACAAATTTGCAGACTGGTGTTGTGGCCACTCTAAAAGACTTATCAAAGAGTTTAATCCAGGCAAGTGTGAGGGGTTGTACTTTGGGAAATCAAATGAAAAGAGAAAGTATACAGACAGTGGTAGACCCCTTAACAGCACTGGTAGGGGTGTTAAGTATAACAGAAAGGAAGTTATGCTGTAACTATATAAAATTTCAGTCGGTATTGTGTGTATTTCTGTTCACCACATTATAGGAAGGATTCATATACTGTGGAGAGGGTGCACAAGAGGGTTACTAGGCTGATAATTGGATTAGGTTGTATGTACTATGAGGAAAGGCTGAGCAAACATAGTTTCTTCTTCCTAGAGTGTTGGAGGGTGGGGGGTCATAACAGAGGTATTGAAAATTATGTGAGGCATAGATAGGGTAGACAATCAAAGTTTTCACCCTGGGTAGAAATGTCAAATACCAGAGGACATGCTTGTAAGGTTGGATGGGGTGGGGGGTATTTTAAGTCAAATTGAGGGGCAGAGTGTGTAGAACAGGATACTGGAGTAGTAGTTGAAAAAGACAGTTTGGTAAAGTTTAAGGGGCTTTTAGATGGACACATGAACATGAAAAGAATGTAAGGATATGGGTGACATACAGGAGGAGGACACTTAATATAAATTAGCATCAAGATTGGCACAACGTGTTGGGCCATATGGCCAGTCCACTATTATAAGATTCTATGTTCAATATTCTAATAATATATTTTCCACTTCCTTTTTACCATAGCATAAAACTTTATATATTTTAAGCCATTGGTTAATTTTTAGAAGATGATAATCAGTGTATCCACACTTTGCACAGGAATATCATCAAAGCCAATGTGGTCATGGGGATGATGGTGGCCATCTGTTGCAACTTAGGAGAGCCCGGAGGTGGTGTGGGAAAGAGCAGAGGTGTAGTGGACACACTGGAGTTGGGGGCTAACCACTCTCATTGGTGCTGCGCTCCAGTGTTTGCTCTGTGGAAGACAAGGTGGATTACATCCATCTGTGGCTACACTAGCGCATGATGAGGACCTATAGAATTGTGGCTCCAGCACAACATCCCATGCACCATCAATCTACAGGCCATAACACTCAGGGATCTGGGCTATGTACCTTACTGCGACTGTATATTTTTCTGCTATCATAATTACATGTGCCTTGTGCGGTGTGTGACTATTGGTGCTGTGTTTTGCACATTGGTCCCAAAGGAATGCCTTTTAGTTGGCTGTATTCATATGAATGTTCAAATGACAATTAAACTTGAGCTTGAACTTAATTGAAACTTGAAAATAATTGCCCATATACTCCAGGTATACCTTTATATGACCTTTTCTCACAGCTTTTATGTTATAAATAGATTTTATATTATAAAGCATCCAGCTCAGACGGGGTAACTGACTGAGTACTGAACACCTGTGCTGATCGACTGGCTGGCGTGTTCACCAATATCTTCAACTTCTTGCTTCGGCAGTCTGAGTACCTACCTGCTTCAAGCAGCCTTCAATTATGCCGGTGCCCAAGAAGAGCATGGTAACCTGCCTCAATGACTATCATCCAGTAGCACTTACGTGCATGGTGATCAAAGTTCAAAGTAAATGTTATTATCATGTATATCACCACATAATACAGTGAAATTCATTTTTCTGTGGGCACACTAAGCAAATCTATACAACAGTAACTATAACTATTTTGAGTGTATTGCTTGAGAAAATGAGAGCAAGTATAAGCAATTTGCATTAATTCCATTTTTATTTTCCCTTGACCATCGTACCTACTTGTATTAATCCCAGTTTTATTTACCACACATTCTCATCAGCTCCTCTCACCTACGTGATAAATAAAATTTATAATGGCTAAGTACAGGTTAGTAGGTTAATTGGTCACACGGGTGTCACTGGGCGGTGCAGTCTTGCTGGGCCAGAAAGGCCTGTTACTGTGCTGTATCTCTCTAAACAGGGTCAATGAAAGATCAAGTAGAGAGCAGAAGACAACAAACTGTGGAAATACAAATATAAATAAATAGCATAAATAATAAGAACATGATATAACAATATAAAGAGTCCTTACAGTGAGATCATTGGTTGTGAGAACATCTCAATGGATGGACGAGTGAGTGTAGTTGTCCCCTTTCATTCAAGAGCCTGATGGTTGAGGGGTAGTAACCATTCTTGAACCTGATGGTGAGTGTCCTGAGGCACTTGTACCTTCTACCTAATGGCAGCAGCGAGAAAAGAGTATCGCCTGGGTAGTGAGGATCTCTGATGATGGATGCTGCTTTCATCCAACGGCATTTCATGTAGTAGATGTGCTCAGTGGTTGGGAGGGCTTTATCCATGGTATATAGGGCTGAATCTACTAGCTTTTGTAGGATTTTCTGTTCAAAGACATTGGTGTTTTCATACCAAGCTGTGATGCATATATTCTCCACTACGCATCCACAGAAGTTTGTCAAAGTTTTTTGATGTCATTCTGAATCTCCGTAGACTACTAAGGAAGTAGAGACACTGCGCGCTTTCTTCTTGTGGCACTCACAGGCTGAATCCAGGACAGATCCTCTGAAATAGGTCCCCTGTAATTTAAAGTTGCTAACCCTCTCCACCTCTGATCCTCTGATTTTCCTCTCCTGAAGTCTACAATCAATTCTTTGGTCTTGCTGACATTGATTGAGAGGTTATTGTTACGACACTACTCAGACAATTTTTCAATCTCCCTCCTGTATGCTGATTCATCACCAACTTCGATAA
The DNA here is from genome assembly GCF_030144855.1 of Hypanus sabinus. Taxonomy (NCBI): domain Eukaryota; kingdom Metazoa; phylum Chordata; class Chondrichthyes; order Myliobatiformes; family Dasyatidae; genus Hypanus; species Hypanus sabinus. The sequence goes on from NC_082708.1 coordinate 38,116,488, forward strand.
GGCCTACAACAGCAGCAGTGTCATCAGCAAATTTGAATATGGTGTTGGAGTTATGCCGAGCCTCACAGTCATAGGTGTAAAGTGAGTAGAGCAGGGGGCTAAGCACACAGCCCTGTGGTGCACCTGTGTTGATGGAGATCATGGAGGAGATGTTTTTTGCAAATCTGACCTGACTGGGATCTACAAGTGAGGAAATCCAGAATCTAATTGCACAAGGAGGTATTGAGTCCAAGGTCTTAGAGATTATTGATATGTTTTAAGGGGATAATGGTATTGAATGCTGAGTTGTAGTCTATAAAGAGCATCCTGATGTAATACATACACCTTTTCTGTCCAGATGTTCCAGGGTTGTGTGAAGAGCCAATGAAATGGCATTTGCTGTGGACCATTGCTCATTAGGCAAATTGGAGCAGATCCAAGTCATCTCTTAGGCAGGAGCTAATATGTTTCATCACCAGCTTCTCTAAATACTTCAACACAGTGATGTGAGTGCAACTGTTTGATAGTCATTGAGGCAGGTCACCTCACTCATCTTGGGTGCAACTATAATTGAAAACTGCTTGAAGCAGATGGGTACCATCCACTGCCAAAGTGAGAGGTTAAAGATATCAGTGAACATACTAGCCAGGACTTTAGCACGTGGCCAGGTACCCCATCCGGTCCGGATACTTTCCTTAGATTCACCCTCCTGAAGGAAGCCCGCACGTCAGCTTCAGATACTGAGATCAAAGGATCTTCAGGAGATGTGGGGTTCACAATAGTTCCTTCATGTTCTTTGAGAGGTTGGTGATGTTCCATAATCTTTCAATTTGGTCTTTTAATTCAGCATATTTCTGGTGTTTGTCACTTACTGATTTTTGTATGTTATGTGTGTTTGGAATAGCTATATCTATTAAGTAATTTTTCCTGCTTGTTTCTCCTGGAATACTATATCCAGACAGTTATTATGGATTGCCCAATCTATAATAGTTGATTGGTTGTAATGTAATTGGTAGGACTGTAAAATTGGATCAGGCTTGTATTTATGGTAAAGTATGGCATCTTTTACGAGTTTGTATTCCAAAGCAAGATTTTGGTGAATGATATTTGCCTGTGTAAGTAAACAGATTGAGTTAAACTGTTGCAGGATCCTGTAATGTGTTGGATGGTCTCTGGTTGTCTTGGCATTTTCTACGTTTATCATCTTGAATTGGTCAGTCTGTTGTTAAGTATTTTTGATAATTTTTTGTTTTAACCACCGGGTTCTGCATTGCCACAAGAGCCCTTCTGTTTCGGGGTAGAGATCTCCAACTCTGACGCACTTGACACTTCCTTGTCGACACCTAGTCTGCTCAGATCATGGGAGTGTCTTCCATGAAGGGTTGTGCTTTTCTGTTCATTAACTTTTTCTTCTGTAGTGATAATTTCTTCATTTTTCTGGGTTCTGCTTTCATTTAGTTTAGTGCTGTGTCGTTCTTATCAGAATTGCATATGGTCCTGTGAGTGTGAATCCTGTTTATGTTGATGCAAATATATCCTTGGAAGATTTATCTAACTGTTGTGTAACTTTTCCATATCTGTAATTCCTCTTCCCCTTTTGTGCGAAGTAGTGTTAAGCTAAGTGTGCCAAGTGTACACAGTGTTTTCTAAAATTTGTCATTTCAGTTCTATCTTTGTAAATTTTCTAGATCAGTTTCAGATCAAGATATTATGTCAAAACAATATGTTAATATGGCTATACAGAAAGTGTTTATTGCCTTTGTTATATTTTTACTATTGAGCTCTGTGTGGCAGATTTTCATAAGCTTTGAAGTAAATATTGTCAAAAGTTTTCCCTTTATTGCACTATGATGTATTTTCTTATATTTCATCTCAACCATCAGTTGTATTGAATCCTACTGATCTGTTTTATATTCTACTACCTCTATTGGCCATTCCTTTATGTTTAATGTTCTGCACTTCCCTAGTTCAAAGATCATGTTTATATCTTTAGAAAATAGTTCTACTACTTGAATTAACTGCTTTAGCTTTACTGATGAAAGAGTGTATGATTTCCATCCATAGAAGGTTTATTAAGGTATAATTAGTTTGGTTGTTTCTGATTTGAACCTAATTTTTGTCTGATTTGGTAAAATAGAGAGCATGTTTAATGCCAAACAAAACCATAGGGGACTTAGAGAGTAATTCTGGAAAATGCCTCAGTTTATTTTGAAAATGGTAGTTGCATGCCAATGCTTCATCAGGTGTAGAAATTTCACAAGTATTGGGTGTAGTTTATATATATATTAAGTATTTCTCTTAACCATGAGTGTGGAACAGAATCAAATGCTTTTTTGTAGTCAATATAACATTAAAAATTTCTGCTTTTCCACTTGTTGATTTAGAATTACAGAATCTATTATCAGTTTGTTCTTTACATCCTTTCATACCCTTACGGCATCCTTTCTGCTCTTCTGTAAGCATGTTGTGGCTATCTAAGTGAGTGGTGATTTGTTGCAAGATTAGTTTGTAATAATAATAATTAATAGTAATAAATATTACTGATGAAGGGTCTCAGCCTGAATCATTGACTGTTTACTCTTTTCCGCAGATGTGCCTGGCCTGCTGGAGTTCCTCCAGCATTTTGTGTGTATTGCTTGCATTTCCAGCATCTGCAGATTTTCTCCTGTTCATAATTATTATTACTTATTTCATTTATTTTTCTTTTTGTATTTGCATAGATTGTTGTCTTTTGTACATTGGTTATTTGTCCATCCTGCTGGGTGTGATCTGTCATTGATTCTATTGTGTTTCTTGTATTTATTATGAATGCCAGCAAGAAAATGTACCTCATGGTTATATATGGTGACGTATATGTGTACTTTAATAATAAACTTACTTTGAACTTTGAATAAATAAATATACTTACAGCACAGCCAGGTTATCACATTTCAGGAAAGAAGAATCATCCAGTGACTTTATATGATTACTGCCAAAATCCCTAGAAGTATAATCGGACATTAAAATTAACGAACATCAATAAATTGGACCGTCATGAACAGTTTTTAAATGAATAGTAAATTATAACATCCAAAGTTACATACCAAAGAAAAAGTTCCATTAATTTTACCAACAATGAGAAAATAATTTTCACTTACATCAGGCACACTTTTGGGATTTCAGCACATATCGTTCTCTTTGGTAGATTTTCCAATAAATTGTTTACCATTGATCTAGAATGAAAAAAATTAAATCTTTTACAGAAGCCTCAATTAGAAAATTAAACACTTACCACCTGTCACTTATTTTCAAATTAAATATCCCCTTCTTTATTCTTAGTGACGTATCCAATAGTGGGTCCAATAGTGAGTATGTGCTTCAATCAAATAGACTATGTATGGATTAGGAGAATTCCAGCAAGTGACTGGGGTGATAGTGCTAAAGATATTGGCAGTGAGGGGTGGGGTGATAAGTAACCATAGAAAGTTGAAGAAGGATACTTGTAACAAAGTAGGCTTGGAAGATGGATATTCTGATAGGGGTTCATGAAGACTGAATGCCTTCAACTGATGCTGAAGAAGATCTCAATCTTTTCGTTGAGACTGAGTTCAATGTGCATGCAAGGCTTCCTTATGCAATACATTGAGTGTTTATTTACCTTTAAATCTATGCTTAACATCTTGTATAACTTCTGATACTCTGTTGTACCAACCACTACTGCTGGTTATGCACTCAAAAAAAGGATTCCCTTCAAGGAAATCCTTCAAAAAGGAATTTTTGTTGAGCACTTGCCTTAATAAAACCAACACAAGAGACCCTGAATGAACATGAATATATTAGTATTGAGTTTAGGGTGGTACTGCTTAAGTAAGTGCTTCTTTCCCATTCCTTTCCCCTCTTGATGAAGGGTCTCAGCATGAAACATAAATTGTTTATTCCTTTCCATAGATGCTGCCTGACCTGCTGAGTTCCTCCAGCATTTCATGTGTATTAGGCAGTAATTAAGTAGTGGTTATGCTGTTCTATGATCATTTTGGGGATACTATGGATGTTCTAATGCCCTTCCCTAGGACAACATTGGTGTCATGGAGAGGGGAGACTTGCAGCTTGGGCAACTGCCAGTCTTTCATAAAAAAAACCTTGTGCCCTGGAAACTTTCCAAAGTGCAAATCCATGGTCTATCAAGACTAACAGAGGCCTACACACACTATGGATGTTGGCAAATATATGTAAGGCAGTATATTGGGATTTTGTGCAGTCATGATAATAATTGGAATATGAAATGTGCAATTAATTATATATGAAAACTATTGGAGAAATAATCTAACATGATTAATTGTATAAGGAGTAATCGATCATAGAGATGATAAGTTTGGTGTTGGATTTTAGTGTTGTGTTTGTTATCGAGAAGACTTGTTATTTAAGTTTGAATTATTCCATCAATTAACAAACATTTCTTCATGCTTGTAGATTGTCATTGTTGGTACGGATTTGCTACCTTTTTTGAAAAAGGGAAAGCATATAGTATATTGTTGTTCCTTTCTGCATGGGCGGTAGTCTTGCCATTTCGTTAGCATTTTTGTCTGCTTTTTATGAGGCCGAGTTGCCAGTATGGGTGGAAATTAAGGAGCCAGCCAGATTTGAACCCGGGACCATTTGCCTCAAAGTCCCATATGGATGCCACTACACCAATGGCCAGCAGTATAATGTGAATTGAATATATACTGCATGTATCTTTAAGAAATTTGCAGACATTGCAGGATAATAGCTAATATAAATACAATAAGTATTTTGGTATTAGCCACTATTGATTGTTGAATGTTGCCTGCTCTCAATAAAGAAACCACAAACAGTAGCTCCTACCATATTATTTGCTTCACTAAACCACAATACAAAAGAGCCTACTGATACGACAATATACATGCCGATATTTTTGGGCAAGTAATGCCAAGCATGGTTTATCTATAACTCTAGCAGTCAACAATTTGCCATTCAGCCTTTTGTGGCACCGAGTCACATTTTTTTCGGACCAATTATATACTTTAAATACTTAGGCAATCTGAAATGAATATTAAATACAACTCAAAATGTCAAAATATATCAGCCTAATTCCAACAAAAACTGACATTAGCACATTAGTTACAGTCGCCATAATACCTTTTTAAGAACAGTTAATGCCAAAAGCTCTAAGGGCAAACTTGAATAAAAGGACATTCTTTATAAAGAAAAACATTAAGAAATTTACTAAATGGAAGGAAATGTACTTACAAAATAGATAAAGATTTCAGTCCAATAAATATCCGTGGTGAGATTTTTGATATTAGATTGTCATCAAGAATTCTAAGAAAAAAAATCATTGTACCATTTCAAGCAAGGAAGATGAGAGTTCACAATTTGTGTTTTATTTAGCTTCATGTAATAGAATTACTTAGAAAGTGTAACAACTGATCTGACTTTTGATATTCTGTTGTATTAACTACTACAGTTGATTAAGCATTCAAAAATGGTGTCCTTCAAGGAAATCCTTCAAAGGAAGGATTTTTTGTTGAGTAGCTGTATCCTCATTACTTACTATAATAAAACCTAATGTTTTTGCTCTATATGAGTTACAGTACTTTCATCTCTTCTTAAGGAAATAAGATAACAAACAGCAGATCCTTAAGGAGATCAAAATTGTAGCCTCCCTGTGACTATTTTCTTCTATGAATCTTTGTATTTTCTTCATTGAAGATGGGCTGATATTGACATTAACATTAAAGAAGACATAATGTAAAGTATGCATAACAAAAAATAAGATAAAGAAACATAAGTTCCTTAAAAGTGGCTGTATAATCAAATTTGGATAAGAAGAAATCTAGATGCTTAAAATAAGCAAAGGGCATGATGACAGTGAACTGGAAACTAATCTGGAACTGTTGTGTACAAAAAGAGTAAGTGACAGACTGGATAACTGCCAGCTAGTGGGGAAAATTCAGAGGACAGTATAATCAATACTGAAGAGGTGCAGATTAATGAAGTACAATCAGCTTGGATGTATTAACCTAATTAGTACATTTGAAACAGTCCACATGAATTTAAGTGAGGTGTTTAACCAAATCTCACATAGCCATTTGATTTAAGAAGTTTGCATTTGAGCCCAGAAAAAATGGCAAGATTGCTTCATGTGCTTAATCAAATAACCTTTAAATGTGATGTATCTTCCGATCAATGGGAGTTTCCATGACCCAAGATTTCTGTGCACTTGACTCCGTACTGGGTCCCATGATAGATATTAATAACTTAGACTGCAATTCAAGCTTCACAATTAAAATGTTTGATGATGATGCTAAAACTGGTACAGGGTAGTTGATAATAAGGAAAAAAAATCTAGGCCTCAGGAATGGTAGGAATGAGAGCATGGAGTAAGAGTGGGACCTTGGGTTGTATGTCCAGAGACCCCTGAAGATATTGGAAATGGTTGACAAGGTGATGATAAAGACAAAGCATGATAGATTTGCAAAATTATCTTCATGCAAAGAAACTAATTAGGCTGAGTTTACTTTTATTTGAAATAAAGAAGACTGAGGAGAGAATTTACTGAGAGGCATACATTTATGAGAGGCTCTATATAAAGGACTATAAACTTTAAGGAACAACTATAAAGGAATGTCTTTTTTCCCTCAAACAAATTCAATAACACACAGAAAATAGTTAAGTTAATTTTGGTAGAAAAAAATTGTGGAATTCACTGTCTGAAATGGATGAGTAAGCAGAAACCCTTTTCATACTGAGAAATCCAATAAAAGACATTTCTATGGCAGGCTACCTTTGAGGTGATGGAGAATCATGGGAATGGTGCAAAGTTGGGGGTGATGGAGAGGGGAAAAATTGAATCAAGAGAGGTATAATGATGCAAGGATATCTTGTGGCCATGGATATCTTTGACACCCCATAATTACAGACAGCATTGTGTTAACTGACTAAAAGGTCTATGTTCACAGACCTTTTAAACATAACAGAGGCATTCTGACACCTATTGTAAAAAATACAAGGAATGCCATATTACATGTAAATATGATGACATTTGAGTTCACTACATTCAGCATGATGAAATCACTTTATGGTGAGTTATTTACCAAGATCATAAGCCATGATCTTTCAGTTCAATATCTGTCAATAAATAATACAAATAATCTGTGTGCATTGATGATGCTATCAAGTTACTAAAATAGGAAAATTAAACATGTATTAATACCAATCACACAGAGATTAAAAAATAGAGATAACATTTGAGGTAAATGGCATTTCAGTAGAAATTTCCTCTTGAAATAATAGCACTGTTTCTCTGTCAGTATCTACCAGCTTGTTTGCTGAGTGTTTCTAGCACTTCCTTTCTCTACATCAAATCACAAGCATCTGTCATTTATCATTTTTTGATTCTGGTGATTATCCACTATAAATGCTCTGTCCAGTTTCTCAGATTTGATGCATGAGTCCAGGTAGAGATCTCCTCAATCTGAGACTGGGTCTCTGATTGCATGTTGGTGCAAGGATGCAGAAAGGAGAAAAATCCCTTTTGCATGTCTAGATCCCTGTAGATACTCAAGCTGATAGGAGAAAATGATCGGCGATTTTGCCATTTTTTACAGTGGGTGTCCCTGAGCTTGTACACTTCTATCCTATTGTAAGACCTATTTTATATTGTATCCCAATCACAAAGAAGAGAAAATCTGCAGATGCTGCCTGGCCTGCTGAGTTCCGCCAGCATTTTGTATGTGTTGCTTGGTTATATTGTGTCATATTGTTAAGAAAAGTAGTTCCAAATTGGCATTGGTGACATATGGTTATGTTTTGCAGCAAGCTAACAAAACTTTCCAGATACACTACTAGATATACTATTGAACTATAATCACTGCAATCCGCAGCCTGTTGTTTTTCTTTTAAGAAATGTACTTCTTAACCATCTAAATCAGTGATTCCCAATGGGAGTGGTCACGTGTCCTAAGGGGGCATTAGGGGAAATAAAAGTTGTCAAGGGGCGTTCAAGATTCTTGGGGGTTGGTAAGCGACACCCTAACTCGAGGCACTTCCAAAAAAAGGGAGGAGGCACTGAAACACAGGAGGAACCATAACTCTGCCAGTGGTGAGCACTCATCGATACAACGCATCTGAAACTCAGCAATCTCATCCAACCTTACCAACCAGACATACATTATTGCATAAATTAGTAACTAGGGTGCCCAACCACTCCCCCTTGACTCACAGCATGGAATGAGTTCATGCAATTTAACAGTTGGTAAGTCAAGTAGACCCTCTCAACTTTCTACAGATCTACAGAAAACAGGTCGTGCAATGATACAGCGCTGGCCAGAACAAAACAGTGGAATAGGGCCAATCAGTGAACCTGCCCACCCCGAGGATTCCTCTTCAGGTGTTCAAAGCAACCTCGGCTTCATTTGTGCAGTCATGAACAATCTTTGGGGTCATGAGACCTTATGTGACTGGTCAGTCGCACTAACTGGAATAGTATAAAGGTAGCCTGCTGAACACCAGCTCTATCCCAATGAACATTCAGATTCCAATCTGAAACGATTTTTGCTGTTGTGATCATCTTCATCTTTGCTCCACTGTTGCTTGCGTGCCGCTAGTAATGCTCCATCCAAGTCAACTGGCTGATGTCGCCAACATCCGATAGGTATTCCCAGTTTGTGTTAATTTTTAATTTAGCCCCATTAATGATGGATAAATATGTACAGTGTGACCTTGATGAATCTGAAGGCACTGAAGCCTTGAATTCTAATCCTGCTAAGAAACAGATGCTACAGAAAGTGCATCAATACAATGTTACATACCTGGAGTACGGTTTTATAACTTTCCCATCAGATCAGCGACGACCCATATATTTTATTTGTAGTACTTTATCATGAATGAAGCCATGAAACGGTCAAGATTGCAGGAACACTTCCATAAAAGACCCCCTAAAAAGGTTACTTATGGTATTACTCAGTTCCAGAAGATGAAAGAAGCATTTGCTCACTCGAGTCATTTGCCAAGGAAGATCAAAATGACCTTGATAGTGGTCTCATTGCTTCTGGTAACATTTCCAGAATGATAGCAAGGTGTGGAAAATCTCATACAATTGGTGAAAGATTAATAATGCCTGCTGTATCAGAAGTGCTCAGCACTGTTCCGAAAATGGTTCTGAAATTACTCAGTTTCTCTGAGTAATAACTCTGCAGCTCATCATATTGATGAAATCAGAAAAGGCATTGAGTATCAACTATGCACAAAGCTAAAAAAAAACAGATATAGGGATACAACTGATTGAGTCAACTGTGCAAAGGAATGAGGCATTGCTAATGGCATCTGTATGGTAAAAAAAAATTTAAAAAGCTTATTAAGAGATTCTCTTGTAAAAAGTTAAAAACAAATATCAATGGAGAATCAATCTACGGTGAGCTCAAAATGTATATTGAGGATAAAAATATTTTGATTACGAACATGATTTCTTGTCTAACACATGGAACAACCATATATGACAGGTCACCTTGCTGGTTTAGTGGCATTTATGAAAAAAGAAGTTCCAAGTCTGTTTGTAATCCATTGTGTAATTCATCATTACAGCCAAAAACCTCAGCTTGCGACTTTTTTCAAGCATTGCTCTTGTAATATCTGCTATCAACAAAATTAAAACTCATCTATTAAATAGCAGAATGTTTCACCAGTTATGCCAAGATAATGATGAAGAGTTTGAAAGCTTGCACTGAAGTGCAAAGACTGTCAATAGGATGCTGCTTAAAATGTTCCTTTGATCTTTTGGACACTATGGTTGAATTTTTGCTCAAAGTCAACAAGAGCTTGGGAAACAAGATTGAACTTCTATGTGGAGATGTGGCATTCCTTGCTGATCTGTATGACAAATTGAATGCTGTAAACATGAAACTGTAGGGTGAGAACTTCAATTTAATCCAAGCAAAAAGTACAGTGTCCACGTTTATCAGAAAATTGGAAATATGTAAGTAAAACATTGGGAGAAGAATGTTCTCACTACTTCCTTGTATGGAAAGTATGGCACTCTCTTTCATAGATGGTGATTTACAGGAGTACTGTTTATATCACTGAAGAAGGAATTTCTGAATCGATTCAAGGATTTGAATGATCTGGAAATTCTGGACTGGCTTTTCAAAAATGTCAGCTTTTGTGGTATGTGGCTGCACTGTCACACACAGTTTCCTGGCCTTTGAAGAAGAGCCAATTGCATTGCATCATTCATTGCATTTCCAATGAATTTCCATTGCATTTCCATCCTCCTACCTTGTTGGAAAAGGCGTCAGTGCAGTGAACCACAGTTTCACAAAAAAACAGAAACTGCTTGGATGTTGTTACGTGTGGGGATTTAAGGCTTTTGCTGTCACAACTTGAACCAGATATATTAACTCTTGCTAAAAACCATCAAACTCAAGGAGCATGTTGATATCAAAGCTGCTGTACAGTGTACAGGTACTGTGTAAGCTAGGTTTAAGTATGAATAAAAATTTAAAGCAGAATCATTTTTCTCATGTTAGCATATGGTGGACGTGTTATTACACTATGGGAGTGCTGGAAAGTATATTGTGCCTAAGAGGGGCATTGGCAAGTAGGAAGGTGCTTTAGGGCTTGTTGGCAAGTATGAAACAGCTTTGCGGGTATGTTGGGCTAAAAACTTTGGGAAGCACTGATCTAAATGAATTAGCGATTGTACAATCTCCTGATGGATTCATGGAACTTGACTCGCTAGGATCCAAGTATGGCTGGGGCAACCTCCACTATGGGTGGACATTGCATTGAGGCCTAGAGTGGAAAATGAACCTGTTACTCCATGCCGAATAAAGCACGAAACAGATTAAAGCATCAAGACCAAGACTGGAAAGAGAACTGGTGTCCAATGCCGTCTGCCTGTGTTTAACTCATCTTACTCTCTTCTCGCTACCACCATCGGACAGGGTTTGCAGCTCCCGCGAGCAGTTGTTACCTGCTGCCACCGGGCTCCCGGAGCAGCTTCACTCACCTCATCAATGAACTGACTCCACAGCACATAGACTCACTTTCAGGGACTCTGCAACTCACGTTCGACATATTTCTAATTTTTTTAAACTATTCACACGGTTTGTCCTCTTTTGCACACGGGATGCTTGTCGGTCTTTGACATATGGTTTTTCACGGATTCTATTGTGTTTCTTTGTTTTGTGGGAGCCTACAAGAAAATGAATCTCAAGGTTGTATATCGTATTCATACTTCGATAATAAATTTGATCTTTGAACTCTACCAGTCTGGTTGAATATGTTCTCTGACAGGCAGGGTATCCTCTACTCTACCGAGGTTAGAGGGTTACTATCTCTATTAGGATTACTATCAACAGCCAATCTGTTGGAGGAACTTGTGAGTCTCCGCGGGAGAAAAAAGAAGTTTTGATATTTTGGGTTGAAGCAGGCATCAGGATGGTAACTCTCTGTTACTATATATGGTCTCAGCTTCTGCACCACTTTCCAACCATTCTCCTTGCCCTTCCATTTCTCCCAGCATTTATTAACGATGGGTGCAATTTTACCAAATTTTACTCCAAGTACAAAACGACTCCCATTACAAGTGATCATTAGGAATTTGTTTGTATATGCCTGATTATTGTCTATTGATTGTGACAGAAGATTACAGAGATTTAGTCTTTTTGCTGAGTTTTGCTCTATGTAATTCTAGATATCATTCCAGATTCTGTTAAATACAAATGTTTATAATTTGCAGTGTGTTTATAAAACCTGTGATCTCTGCCTTCTGCAAAGATAAATGCCACATATGCTAGAAATCAACGAAAACCATGCAGGCTGCAAAGCCGGTGACCTTCTCAGGAGCAGTGAGGGATTGTTAAATAATCACAAACATGAGACAATCTGCAGATGCTGGAAATTCAAACAAAATGCTGGAGGAAATCAGCAGGCCAGGCAGCATCTATGGAAAAGAGTAAACAGTCAGAGTTTCCAGCCAAGACCCAAAATGTCAACTGTTCACTCTTTTCCATAGATGCTGCCTGGCCTGGTGAGTTCCTCCAGCATTTTGTGTGTGTTGCAATGGCTAAATAATATTGGTTTGGTCCTCAATGGCCACATAAATAATGAACAAGATATAAATAATGCAATAAGAAACAATGAAGCATAATGATACTAAGAACAAAATGCATATGAGAATGCCAATTGATGTAAATTATTCATCATTTATCATAAGTTTGGCTTACAATAGGATGTGTTGATGTAGTCTGAAGAGGTCACCAGCTGGGCTCATGCATGCATCAGATCTGAAGGTATTATGAGCTGTCAGGAACAGCTTACATCATTGAAGACTCGAGGACTATTTCAAAGGCTTTTGGACTTTTGATACCAACCTTATTGAAAGATGCTATGCCTAATTTCCAATTACTTCAAATCATGAATTAAGGAAGCAAAAAAGCACTTTTTAATATATTAAAGATTAATGGAAATTGATCTTGAATAGGAATGATTTAGAAAGATATGGGCAAAACACTGGCTTAAAATAGGCACTTTGGTTGGCATGGACAAGTTGGGCCAAAGGACCTTTTTCTATTCTGCATAACTCACTCTGTGACTGTATCATGAAGTCAAAATATCATTGTGGCCAAAGAATTATCTTTACAAATAAATGGTGATCTTAACATGCAGTTGATTATTACACAGGTTAAATTAAAAGGTACTCCAAATGTAATTTCAAATAGATTAGAAATATCAAGCTTTAGAGATTAAAATGGATGTAACGAGACTGTAGTGATAGAGAAATCAATGCTTGATACATACAAAACTTCCAAGTTATGAAGGTCTTGAAATAGTCTTGGCTTCAGTGAAGTGATACGATTCTGACTGATGTACCTAGAAAAGAGATGTACTAGTAATTTTTGTTCTGGATAAAATTATTACAACTATTTATACTAGTACCATAAACATTCAAAAATCAGAGAAAGTATTGAGTCGGCAAATAATTACAGAACAGTCAAATAATCAACCTAAAGACATAATTGGATTTTAGTGGATTCTATTGTCAGCTCAGCAATAATAATAATAATATACATTTAGATGCAATTGATGTTGTCTACATGGACTTTAACAAGGTCTTTGACAAGGCTCTGTATAATAGTCTGGTCTAGGTGAGTAACTCACTGGATACATCATTGGCTTTGTGGAAGGAATCTAAGGGTAATAGTGGAGGGTTGTTATTTAGATTGGAAGCTTGTGACCAGTGGTGCACTGCAGGGCTCAGTGCTGGGTCCACTGTTTTTTACAATAGACAATAGACAATAGGTGCAGAAGTAGACCATTCGGCCCCTCGAGTTTGCACCGCCATTCTGAGATCATGGCTGATCATTCACTATCAATACCCAGTCCCAGCCTTGTCCCCATATCCCTCGATTCCCCTATCCATCAGATATCTATCCAGCTCCTTCTTGAAAGCATCCAGAGAATTGGCCTCCACCGTCTTCCGAGGCAGTGCATTCCACACCTCCACAACTCTCTGGGAGAAGAAGCTCTTCCTCAACTCTGTTTTAAATAACTGACCTCTTATTCTCAATCCATGCCCTCTGGTACTGGACTCTCCCAACATCTGGAACATATTTCCTGCCTCAATCCTATCAAATCCTTTAATTATCTTAAACGTTTCAATCAGATCCCCTCTCAATCTCCTCAATTCCAGCATGTACAAGCCCAATCTCTCCAATCTCTCTGTGTAAGACAGCCCTGCCATCCCAGGAATCAACCTAGTGAATCTACGCTGCACTTCCTCAATTGCCAGAATGTCCTTCCTTAAACCTGGAGACCAAAACTGTACACAATATTCCAGGTGTGGTCTCACCAGGGCCCTGTACAAATGCAAAAGAACATCCTTGCTCTTGTATTCAATTCCCCTTGTAACAAAGGCCAATTTTGCCTTTTTTTTGCCATCAATATTAACAACATATGAAAATGTTGTTACATAATTAGTAAGTTTGCAGATGACACCAACATCAGGGGTGTAGTGTACAACAAAGAAGATAAGAAGGTACATTTGGACGGGTACATGGATAGGTAAAGCCTACAGGGATATGTACCCAAACATGGGCAAATGAAACTACCTTGCAGCGGCACCTTGGATGTTGTGGAGAAGTTAACTTCAGTAAGGTCACTGTTCAGCCTCCAACACACCAGGAGGTAAATCGTCTGTTGAGGGCAAAATCAGCATAGTTTTGTGAAAAGCAGATCATGTTTCATGAGTATGATTGAATTCTTTGAGAAAGTGACAAAATAAATTGATGAAGGTAGAACAGTGGATGTAGAATACACTGATTTTATTGAGGCATTTGACAAGGCTCTCAAGTCAGGAGGCATGGATTCAGGGAACCTTGGCCTCATGGATTCAGAATTGGTTTGCCTATGTTGGTTGCCTATGAAGGCAAATGGTGGTTATAGATGGAGCATATTCTTCCTGGCGATCGGTGACCAGTGGACTTCCTTAGGGTTCTGTTCTGGTATTCCTGGTCTTTATGATTTTTATAAATGATTTGGATGAGGAAGTGGAGGGGGAGGTTTAATAAGTCTGCAGCTGACAGAAAGGTTGGTTGTGCTTTGGATAGTGTAGAAGATATTATAAGTTACAATGGGACATTGATAGGTTGCAGAACTGGGCTGAGAATTGGTAGATGAAATTCAGTCTAGAAAAGTAAATGATATATGTTGGAAGGTCCAACTTGAAGCCAGAATATAGGGAGACTGGCAGGATTCCTAGCAGTGTGGAGGAACAGAAAGATCTTGGGGTCCATATACATATATCCCCTCAGAGTTGCCCTGCAAGTTGGTAGAATGGTTAAGAAGGCATTTAGTGTGTTAGCCTTCAATAGTCAATTGTGGCTCTTGGACTCCGTCTTCAATAGATTGAGTTCAAGAGTCACAAGGTGATGTTGCAGTTCTATAAAACTCTGGTCAGATCTTGTTTGAAATCTTATGTTCAGTTATGGTTGACTCTATATTTCAAAATTCAAAATTTATTATCTGAGTAAATACAAATAAGTCACCACATACAACCCCGAGGTTCTTATTCTGAGTGAATACTTAGCAAATCTATAGAACAGTAACTGTAAACGGGATCAATGGACAACAAACTGTGCAAATACAAATATAAACCGATAGCAATAAGTAACAAGAACATGAAATAACAAGATAAAGAGTCCTTAAAGTGAGACATCAGTTGTAGGAACACCAGAAATTGAATTAGTGTGGTTATCCACCTTTGTTCAAGAGCCTGATGGTTGAGGGGTGGTAATTCTTGTTGAATTTGGTGGTGTGAGTCCTGAGGCACTGTATTTAATGGCACCTGATATCCTTCCTATGAGAAGGTCATGCAAGCTTTTGAGAGGGTGCTGAGATTTACAAGGATGCTTCCTGGATTAGAGAATGTTTCATTGGAAAGTTTAAGCAAGCTAGGACTTTTCTCTTTGGAGTGTAGGAGGATGAGAAATGACTTGATAAGGTAGCTAAGATAATAAGGTATATAAGATGATAAGGGGCATTGACAGAGCAGATATTCCCAGGGTGTGAATGGCATTAAAGTGATTGTAGGAAGATACGGAGGTGATGTCAGAGGCAGTTTTTAAAAAATATTGACTTGTAGATGCGTAGTAGATTCTGGGCGGTGGTAAAGACAGATACATCAGTGATATTTAAGATTGGTAGATGGATGAAGGAAAAATGGAGGACTTTGTGGAAGGGAAGGGTTAGACTGATTTTGGAGTAGGTTAAGAGACTGGCACAACATCATGGTCAGAGTTGTTCAAATACTAACTTTCATTACTTAATAACATGCCAGTTGAGTAAATGGCTGGACATTGATAGGCATGTGAATACAAATTCTTCTTACTGCGATGGAAATTGATAAGACAGAGAGAATTAAGATATTCTAATCTTCACCGAGATATGAAGGCCGCAAGATATAGGGTCAAACACAAGAAATAGCCGGCATGTAGATGTCAAGTTCAGAGGACACAAATTTGTTCTATGGGATGTTTAATAACCTCATCTGAGAGGGCAAGTCAATGAAAACATCTTCAAAGGGAATATCTTCTACCTTCAGCTTAGGCAGTTCACAATTCTCATAAATCACATGCATCAATCTCTATTAATCAGATCTCACACCTAACATTCATATCCGAAACCTTCCAGTTGCAAGCTTCGCACCCACCATTCCACCGATTTCACATCCTGCCAACTGTTCAACCAAGTTAGCAACTATTTCCCAATATACTGAATGCTGCTTGCTAGCACACATTTCAATCCCCCTGGAAGCCAAAAGAGGCACACCATAGAAATCTATGGCCAACCATACATTGGGGTACAAACATGTCACACATCTACACAATGCTGACTATTATAGGTAGGCCATTACCTAGTCCATGTTGGACTGACACCATTGCAATTGATGGTACCTTTATTCGTTCCTCTCATTACATTCTTTTGATTTACAAGCTAATGATGTACCTGCTACTTTATTATGTTATCTCATTAGAATGGACTTCCGGTAAGATGGCAATTGCTTAGCTGCTCCGAACTTTTGTTCCATTATTTTCGCTATCTTTGCACTAAATGTCTCCATTTTTTAAACCTTAATTAGGAATTTTATTTGGTTTCTTTTACTTGCCTGTGAACACATCTACCTTACAATGTCTAGCAAGAGTTCTAAAACTGGGAGAAAGGAAGTTCCAGCTCTGCCTTCTGAGACCCTCGCTGTGCTGGAACAGCATCGAGACGATATTTTAAAGGAATTTAGAACCGCTTTCAAACAGCTGGAAGCCAAACCGGATCGGATCAACGATAGAGTGGACGAACATGCTGAGCACTTATCTTGCATCGACTCAACTTCTGAAGATTTAGAAAGTCGTGTTCGATACTTGGAGACTCTCTGTTCCAGCCTAAAAGAAAAGAATAATAAACTCCTTTCCAAAATGGTCGATCTCGAAAATCGCAGCAGACGTTGTAACCTTCGAATTCTTGGGTTGCCAGAGGCCACCGAACAGGGATCAACCGTGAAGTTTTTTGCCGAGTTTCTCTGTGAGATATTCGGGAAAGATTTGCTTCCATACCCGCCTGAGCTCGAAAGGGCACACAGGGTCTACGTTCCCCCCGGAATTCTGGGCTCCCGCCTGTGACCGGTAATTTTGTGCTTTCATCAATACCAGGTAAAACACCGTCTGATTATGGAGGCACGTTGCAGAGGCACTTTTTACTTTCCAAAATACAATCATTCGCTTTGTGGAAGATTTTGCACCCCAGACCTTAAAGATGCGCGCTGAGTTTAAAGGCGTAATGAAAGTGCTTTTTGATCGTGGTTTTAAACCCTCTCTTCGCACTCCTGCCGATTTACGAATCACGCTTAATACTGGAAAATATAAGTGGTTTAAGTCAGTGAAGGAGGCTGAGGCATTTGTTGCAAGTCTTCCGGCTATCCAGCCATCTTCGGAACCCGATCGGACCTCCTAAAATGGTGGATAAGTACTTCTCGTAGTAAAATTACTTTTTTCTGGACTCAGACTTTACTTGAATCACTCAGACATTATTTATTGAAACTCTAAGGGCTGTTGACAATCTCTCCCTGGATTTGGTGTGTCTTTTTTAAATAGACATTCTGTGCTTAATGTTTCCCTATGGACGTTTAAATAGTACTTGTGTAATCTATTTTATTCTTGTATAACTTTATCTATAGAGTTCTACAATTGACTCTAACTTGTTTTGGAGGTTTGAAGTCTTTATTGAAGGCCTCCCTGTTTGTTGGTTCACAGTTTAACTGCTGATTGTTTTTTATTTTTTTATCTATTTTATTTTCACCTTTTTTTTAAATCTTTGATTTTTTTTTCCTCTCTGTAAATGGTTGATAAGTACTCTTCTTGAATCTATAACTTTCCCTTTCCCTTTTTTTCCCCTTTCTCTTACTTTATTCTTCCATAATTTTTCGCAGGTAGGTTGGTTTTGGTTTTCTTCCGATTTTCTCTGTATTAAGTTTTATATTTCTGCAGAAGATGTTCCAATTTGTAGTTATGTTTTCTAGTGCATAAACTAGTTACTATTTGCTATAGTATTTATACGGAACTGCTGTTATCTCATTAGAATGTTACTCATATGCATTCCAAAAACCTGGGCAGTGGCATTGACGAAATCAAGGGGAGAGTGATAATTAAGACACAGCATCATCTTCTAAGCACCTGCTCAGATGTTGATACTGTTTGCACCTCGAAGAGAGATCAGAAATAGAGGCTGCACACCACGAAACTCTGAGCATGAAACACTGCTGTAAAGGCAAAGTTCAAGAATTGTTTGGATTACATTGCTGGAAGTTAAGAATCATGTGCTACAAAGTAGTTCAATTACTTCAATGGTGCAGGAAACCAATAATAGTCATTTCTGGAACTTTCTAGAGTTTATAAAATCTACAGGACATGTTTTGTCAAATAGTAATGGAGTTTGGCTATTTTCCAGGATTCTGCATTTTCCTTTTAATCCCTGACATGAGTATCTTTGTAATCTTTTCATCTGGAGCACAACAGCACTGGGAAAATAGCCAGGATGTATCTAGAGCAACATCATGTGCTAGAAGTTGGGGAGAGGAAAAAGGAAAATATGTTTCATTGCAAGAAGGCTAAAATATGTTTCAATTTATATATGGGAATACAAATAAGCTTATTCTGAAGCATTAAAATAAGTCATAGAATACAAACTGTTTACTTACATTCGTTTGAGATTGTAAAGTCCACAAAATGCAGTTTTTGAGATAGATTGCATTTGGTTATGCTGCAGATATCTGTAAGAAAATGAATTAACAATATTCTAATTGTCTTCTTTAATTGACTCAAGTCCATAATCAACAGTCACCAATCCTCCTACGAGTAGAAGCAAACTCTTCTTATATACCCTCATCAAAATCTCATAAAATACTGTGGATAGCTACATTTTATGGGTTTGATAGGAATATGGAAGGATACTCTTATCAAAATCCCATGGTATGTACTGCAGATGAGTGGTAAAATGGAGAGGGGGTGGTAGGATTTGACAGTAATGTGGGGGAGGGAAATGGAGTCAGTATAAATGGGTGCTTGATGGTTAGCCTGGACCAGTTGGGCGGAAGGACCTGTTTCTCAGTTCTATGACATATGACCTTTGCTAAATCTAACCTTTCCCCATTGTAACAAGAACAATCACAACTTCTTTAAGTGCTCCACATAACTGAAGTCCCTCATAACTGACACTATTCAATAACTACTCTGTACCCTTTCCAAAGCCTTGACATCCTTCCAAGGAAGTCTTGCACCCAGAATCTGATAAAGTATTTTTACTTTTATACTCCTAGGGGAAGAAACTCATGAGTTTATAAAAAAAAAGGTTTATCAATTTAATTAGACATTTTAAAGGTTCATGAATATGAAGCTCTTATTTCATTACTCATGCATCCATTTAAGGTTATCCAATTAGTTAATAGTCATGCTTCATAAACAGTGAAGCTAACTATTTGACACCTCTCAGCAATAAATTCAATTTGCCTGTTTCACCACTGATTTGGGTGTGTAACCAGCCTCCTCATTAGTAACCACAATTCGGAGTTTCATGTCATCTACAAATACCGAATAGTGTTGTCTAGGTTCAGTCCATTGGCTCCATACTCGGTGGATCCTGTTTCCCCATTTCCACCAATGTCACACATGTCCCTTTCACTTTTGCACTGAAATGGCTCTATTCTCTCTGTAACATTCCAGTTCTGCCCAGCAATGCTTAGTCTACCAGTGGCACTTGAAACATTTAATGCCAGCTCTTTCATTTCAGTGATTACTTTTAAAACATGTCTCAGATATCCAGTAATGTGCCATTTTAAATCCCCTCTTCACACTATAGTGCTCCCCTGCCTACTTCAGGTTGGGTCATGTTCGACCCATCTGCCCATATCTGGTCGGGAGGACTAATCTCGGAGATGTGTGCCCTCAAATCCGGTGACAATGGTACACTGACCACTCTAGTGCAGATGCTGCAACTGGCTTGACAGATTCTGAGAGAAGGTAAGCACTGATTCTTTAGCTTCTGTCAAAGCTGTGAGGCATTTTATTAACTCTCTGACATTTAGTGCTCTTTAAAACTTTTAAGGTAAGTACAGGAGAAGTGGGTTGTGGAAGGAAGGATTATGTTTAAGAATGTGATCATCTTCCATGCCTTCATTACCACTGCTTGCCACAACTTGTCCATAATCTCTCTAGTTATGTCTTCCTCATGGGAATATGGAATAGAAGACAGGCGTGTCACCTGCCAAACAGCTAACGTTACCAGTGGTCATACACTAAGATGTGCTTTATAAAGATGCATTAACAAATTTTAATCAGATACACAAAGTCATTAAGAACTCGTCACACTACATCCAGGTGGTTGGTGCTTGACTCCAGAGGAATCACCTGCTTCTACCTCCACTGTTGATTGAGTGGTGCCACAATAACAACATGACACTCATTGACAGCAAGACCAAGGAATTGATAGTGAACTTCAGGAAGTTGGGAAAACACACGCCAGCCCTCATTGAGGTGTCAGCGGTGGAAAAGGTGAGCAGCTTTAAGCTCCTGAGTGTCAACATTTCCAAGTTTTTGTCCTGGGCCCAACACAGTGATGCAATCATGAAGAGGGGACAGCAGCCATTCTTTGCTTGGAGCTTGAGGAAACAAGGTATGTCACCAGACTCTTGCAGGTTTCTATACATGCACGGTGGAGAACATTCTGACTGGTTGCTTCACAGGCTGGTATCCTCCCCACCACTGTAGACATCTTCTGGAGGCAGTGGCTCAAGGTGGCAGCATCCATCATAAAGGACCCTCATCATCCGGGACGTGCCCTTTCTCAGTGTTACTGACAGGAAGGAGGTATGGGAGCTTGAATAGCCACACTCAAGCTTCTTCCCTTCCATCGGATTTCTGAACGGTCTAAGAACACTACCTTATTATTCTTTTGGCACTATTTATTTTATCACTTGTAGTAATTTTATGTCTTTGCACTGTACTGCTGTTGCAAAGCAACAAAATTCACATCATAGAACTCCATGATAATCATTCCTGATTCCTTAATCCACAGTATAAATCTGGAGGAGATCCCAGTCCTTGTAGGCTGATTGCATCACTCCTCCTGTTCAGACCTTCAATCAAGATTTCCAGTGCAGCATTGGGAAAGCATGGAACCATGACACAGTAACTCCCAGCAGTTTTAAACACAGACTAAGTAGCTAATTAACTTCATTATGGTTGGATGGTGTATTATACGAATGTAGACCTTCTTGGTGTATTATATGAATGTAGACCTCATAACCAAATTGATACGAGGCATAAAAGGATTGAGATGCATGCACCTGCTTTCCAGCAGTATATAATTTGTATCCCAAAGTAAACTTTTTTCTCTTGCTGCTTTTCCTTCTCTTTATCTAACAACTTCCCCCAGCCATGTTTAAACCAGGGGCATCTCTATTACAATACAAGCTGAAAGCAATTTCTTTCAGTGTAAGATTTTACTTGACCTAACCCTATACTGTAATAAATGAAAACTTCAGGCATGTAAAGAAAATTTCCAAACAAAAAAAGCGCACTAAGTAAGGAATGCAGTAATTCATGATAAAGTACATAACAATCTTTGAAATTATGTGGGGAAGTGGAATGGGAGGAAGTAGGAAATGGCTGGACAGATGTTGCTTCATTCTCTATAATGACGCATTTAGCTCTGCAGCTCTTACATACATGGTACATTGACTTCCATCATAGCTTATCTATCTTGCTAGTTGGCAGAAAGTGTTGCCATCCAACTTACCATTAGAACTGTGTTTGCAGTTCTAATTTATTTTATTTTTCTATGGCTGATCAACCGATGAACTAACTTAGCTTCTTGGGTCATATAAAAACATCATTTTGCTGCTGTATGGGATGCAGAGCAAAGTAAAGCAAATCTTACAGTAAAGGAAATGATGTTAGCTCAAACAAGAGAAAATCTGCAGATGCTGGAAATCTAAGCAACACACACAAAATACTGGAGGAACTTAGCAGGCCAGGTATCATCTATGGGAAAAAGTAAACAGTCAACATTTCAGGACCGAGACCTTACCTCACGAAGAGTCCCGATGAAGGGTCTTGGCCCAAAGTATGAACTGTTTACTCTTTTCCATAAATGATACCTGGTCTGCTGAGTTCCTCCAGTATTTTATGTGTGTTGTTATCTCAAGCCACTTTAAGAGCCTGCAAGTGAATTCTGTGACGAAGAATTCTGCAACAGTACATTTGCTGATACTGCTTTAAACTGAGATTATCTGACAATTTAGCAGCCTGTTGGAAGGAATTCAGAGTATAATTCAAAAATAAACCCAAAAACCTTTGTAAATAATTACATTGTGGTATTTAAACCTAAGAGCATTTCAATTTCCTGCACTGTACCCAGTGCAGAATATAATGCAATTTGCAGAGAAATCAGAAACCTAAACAAATAGTTCAATTCTTGAAATTTATTTAGAAAATATTAGAATTATTGCTTTCTACAGTGAAATTAAAAAGAAGTCACAGATGCTGGAATTGAAAAACAAAAACTTTCTACAGTACACTTTTGACAATTTCTTTCCTTTTAAAAGTACATCAATATTAAAGTCAAATAAGAATCAGTACTATGGAAGCCAAAATAAATAAAAAGTTATAGAAACTATATAGGAGCTCATGCATGAGAAAAATAAAAGGATGAAAATGCACTCACAATTCCTTCAGGTGGGAGAACATGAGGAAAGCGTCATCAGGCAGACTTTTGATTTTATTGCTCTTCAGAGACCTATTTTGGAGAAAAGCAGTTTTAATATCTATAAATCGGTTGGTCCAGTCATGTGTCCATAAGGAAGGTCCATGTTCTCTTGGTGTCCTGGTGCTAACAGCTGGTAAGATTCACTTATAGCCATAAAGCAAACACTTGCTTTCATTGCAAAATATATATAATTGTGCTAAGGGCCATTCATTATGACTGCAGTTGGTTTGTGCTGCAAATGCAAAATAAAACCTTTCTCAATAGCTCTAGAGGAATTTGTTACAGAACTTTTATTCAATTTCAATTTAATTGTACTTCTTCGTGTTATCCATTTTTCTAGCCTCTTACATCTGTTAAGCTAGATGTAAAAGCAATGCTTGTTGGATAACTGAATAATCTTTTTAACAGACTTGAGAAGACAAACATTAATCTGCATGCTGAAGGGAGAGATATGGCAGTCATTTCACGTTCTGCTGCTTTAAAAAAAAATTCTCTGTAAACTACTTGCTTCCAAATATATGCTCAGTGGCATGTATTCACTTTGCAATATTACATGACTGGGAGATATGAGCAGACTGCATGCCAGCTAGGGCAAGATGCGGAAAAAGAGTGAGGGAGAAGGGAAAGAAGGGAGTCAGCTTTTTCCTCTGGGAGAAATTGCCCTACCTGAACTTCACTGGCAAGGCACAAATGTGTTTGGTTTGCCAAATGAGGTCCAGTTTGCAAACTTTCACCTGCTGTGATCTACTTTCATTCTGCAAAACTCTGTTATATCGGCTCTATTTGCATCAATGTATGAAACAGAAGGTGGCTGCTGCATGACAAAGGTTCATAGCTTTGCTGATAACCTTGATGTATAATCCAGGCACGCATGAGCAGAATCTACACAGTGAAATCTATGTCAATTGAAGGCACTTTGCCACATTATCATATTGTGTAACATTTTTTATATTGTGCTGATTTCAGCCACAAGTAAAAGTTGCATTTTCAGTACTTTAAGACCTTCATGTCTAAGTAAATGAATGATTGAAAGTGATTTTGAGCTTTAGGGTCCAATTCAGACCAACGCTCATTGCACTACACTGTAATGAAAATGGTAAAGTCCCTGGCTGCAGGGAGAAATACTGGATGAGTTGGCAAAAGGATAAAGTTCAAGTGTTGTTTATTTTCAGTAAATACTGCCATAGTCCTCCATTCATTATCTGCCCCTTGCCTTAGTTTACCTCTGTCGCTGGCCATCAGAACAATTCTTGGCCAGAGTGTAGATGTTAAAGGCACCACAACATAAATATTTCAATTTGAAATAATTCATCATGTCATATTTCATATAAAAGTTCATTAATAATGATTCATCAATCTTTCTCCATCAATGGTTGCATGTGCCAAGGCATGTTACCATAATGGCTGCAGCAAGATGGATGGAATGTTGTTGATTTTTTCCAGTGGGGTAAAACCAAATATAGATTTGGAAGAAAATATTGAACTTTATTGTGCCTGCAAGGGCTTTCTGTGATTAAGTGGCATGGTGGCAGGAGTCCAATAGCATAAATAAAAGAACAAGTGCCACTCATTTTCCATAGGAACCATGCATAGATCTCTGAGCCAAGTATGTTACCACCACCATGTGTTATCTGGTCACATCTGCCTATAACCTAATCATATCTACAATAACCCACTCCTAACTGTATATGGCTCCGTGGCTGATTGAGGAATTGAGGAACAATGTCTCAATTGTTCCTCTTCCAGTTAGTGCTTTATCCTGATGTTTACACCAGCCAAATTAGTATTAACCTACACCATATTAATTTGTATCCTATGATCATAGTATTCCTAACTTGGTTGAGCTGTGATCAGTCCATCTTGACTTCAAAAGCAAAATGTAGACTGACACCTAATTATAATCCAGTTACCGTCATCTTTCTGGTGAATCTTTAAAACAAAGCTCTTCCTTTTTCAAGTGGATGTGAAAAGTGACATGAAGTGTATTGAAGCAGAGGTAGGTGATTATCTCCAGTATCTTGTTCAATATAAATTCTTCAGTCAAAATTATTGAGGAAAATTACATGGAATTTATCATTTTTTGTGAAAGGTTATTTCATATAAGTCGGCTTTTATTAAAACATCGTTCACAGTTCAAAACAAAATACCTGCCTTTAGGTTTGGGGTTTTCTATGGACCATAAGATAAGGGAGTAGAATTAGACCATTTGCTTCATTGAATCAACTCTGCCATTTCATCATAGAATCATAGAACACTACAGCACAGAAAATTTGGCTGATTCATTTCCCTCTGAACCCTAAATTCCTGCTTTTTACCCATATCCCTTCATGTCCTGACCAATCAAGAATCTATCAACCTTTTCCTTAAGTATGCCTAATAACTTGGCCTCTAAACTCATCTGCAGCAATGAATTCCACCAGATTCGTCACTCTCTGGCTAAAGAAATTCTTCCGCATCTCTGTTCTAAACTGACATCCCTCAATTCTGAAGCTCTGTCCTCTGGTCTTTCACTCCCCCACTATAGGAAACATCCACTCCACTTCCACTCCATCTAGGCCTTTCAATATTCAATAGGTTTCAATGAGATCCCCCCCTCTTACTTCTGAACTCCAGAGAGTACAAACCCAAAGCCATTAAACATTCCTTATTCCAAACATTCCTGGAATAATTTTCGTGAACCTCTTTTGAACCTTCTCCACTGTCAGCACTGTCCTTTCTTAGATAAGGGGCTCTAAATTGCTCACAATATTCACTAGTGCCTTATAAAGCCTCAGCATTACATTCTTGCTTTTATATTCTAGTCCTCTCGAAATGAATGCTAACATTGCATTTGCCTTCCTCACCACTGACTCAACCTGCCAACTAACCTTTAGGGAATCCTGCAAGTCCCTTTGCATCTCAGATATTTCCATTTAGAAAATAGTCTACACTTTTATTTTTTCTATCAAAAGTGCATGACCATACACTTCCTAACACTGTATTCCATCTGATACTTCTTTACCCATTCTCCTAATCTGTCTAAGTTCTTTTGTGGACTCAATGCTTTCTCAAAACTACCTGCCCCTCCACCTATCTTCATATCATCTGCAAACTTGCACACAAAGTCATCAATTCCATCATCCAAATCATTGACATTTAACATAGAAAGAAGTGGTCCCAAAGCAGACCCCGTGGATCACACTAGTCACTGGCAGCCAACCAGAAAAGGCTCCAATATTCCCACTTTTTGCTTCATGCCAATCAGTCAATGCTCTATCCATACTAAATTCTTTCCTATAATACCATGGGCTCTTAAACTTATTACTTAGCCTCATGCATGTTATTTCTTCAAAAAAATTCCAACAGGTTTGTCAGTTAAGATTTTCCCTTGAGGAAACCATGCTGATTACAGCCTATTTTATCACGTGCCTCCAAGTACCCCGAAACCACATCCTTAACAATTGACCCCAACATCTTCCAACAATTGAGGTCAGACTAATTGATCTATAATTTCCTTTCTTCTGCACATTTGTAATTTTCCAGTCCTCCAGAACCATGCTAGAATTCGATAGTTACTCTTGCCTCTCTTTTGAATTTTATATATGTGAGAAACTTTTTGTATTCTCTTTAATATTATTTGACAGTTTACCTTTGTAGTCCATCCTTCTCTATGATTTTTTAGTTGACTTCTATTGGTTTTAAAAAGCTACCCAATCCTCTAACTTCCCATTTATTTTTGCTCTATTTTTTGCTCTCTCTTCAGTATTTATGTTGGCTTTGACTTCTGTTGTCAGCCACAGTTGCATAATCCTGCCTTTAGAATACATCCTCTTGTTTGAGATGTATCTAACCTATGCCTTCTAATTTGCTCCCAGAAATTCCAGCCATTGCTGCTCTGCCGTAATCCCTACTAGTGTTCCCTTCCAATCAATTTTGGTCAAATCCTCTCTTATGCCTATGTAATTCCTTTTTCTCCATTGTAATACTGATACATCTGGTTTTAGCTTCCTCTTCTCAAATTGCAGTGTGAATACTATCAAATAATGACTACCGGCCCCAAAGGTTCCTTTACCTTAAGATCTCTAATCAATTCCAGTTCAGTGCACAACACCCGCTCCAGAATAGCTGATCCCTTAGTGGGCTCAACCACAAGCTGCTCTAAAAAGCCATCTCATGGGAATTATTCAAATTTCCCCTCCTGGGATCCAGCACCATCCTGATTTCCCCAAAATATGTGCGATTTCCTGCAGTTCCTTAACTTTATCCACAATAATTCAACACCTTCTAATCCCATGTCACCTCTTTCTAATGATCTGATTCAATTTCTTTTTAACCAACAGAGCCACCCCATTCCCTTGGCCTACCTGCCTATCCTTTCAATACAATGTGTATCCTTGTACCTTATGCTCCCAGCTATAATCTTTCAGCCACAATTCAGTAATGCTGACAATGTCATACATGCCAATCTGTAACTGTGCTACAAATTTATCTACCTTATTCCGTATACTGTGTGCATTCAAATATGACATTTTCAGTCCTGTACTCATCACTCTTTTTGATTTGTCCCATCTTACATTGCAACTCATTCTGTTGACTGCAATGTTGTCCTATTATCAGCCTATCCTTGCTAGCAGTCTCACTACACATTGCCTCTGTTTGTAAATGAACTAACCCATCCTCAGTCCTACCACTCTAGTTCCCATCCCTCTGCCAAATTAGTTTAAACATGAAATATTTATGAAGGACATGAAAGGTATTGTATAAAAGATTTTCTGCACAGATCTTGTCCTATTGTCTCCAGAATCATAAGTTTTCAACCACACATTAACCTGTTTTATCCTACAATTACCAATGTTGGCACTGGGCATAATCCAAAGGTTACTACCCTTGAACACCTTTTTCTTTCGCACTTCTCTAAATCCTGAAACTCATCTTTATACATTTCTTTCTGTGGTATTGGTTCTCACTGGGATCATAATTTCTGGGTGTTCATCTCCTGAATGTGCACATTAATTGCTGTTCTTTAGATTGATGCCAGAGTGAAAATACATCATATGAAACTTATGGTGGTAGCTAGGTTACTGCCATTCTATTGAATCCCCAAAAGACAGCTACATTTCTACTATTGTT
Source organism: Hypanus sabinus (assembly GCF_030144855.1). Lineage (NCBI taxonomy): Eukaryota > Metazoa > Chordata > Chondrichthyes > Myliobatiformes > Dasyatidae > Hypanus > Hypanus sabinus. The sequence continues at coordinate 38,144,385 of NC_082708.1, forward strand.
CTCTATTTCTGCCCTTCCTTCCAAATTGACATTCATTTGCAAGATTTCTACAAATTGCATCACATTATGTTTTCAGCCTATATTTATTTTGTGGCAACCCAGCAAGTCTTCAAGCTTGGAAACACTGTGTTTGAATTTCAAGAACGAGACACAGCTCCTGCATACCTGGCCAATTGGGACACATTCTGAAAAACTGTAGACAATAAATTCCAGCAGACTCAATATATTTTACCTCAAAGAGTCCCTTTTGATCCTCAGATGTGTTTCAATTGGAATATCTCTCATTCAATTTTATGTACCTGATCATCCCTATACTCCAATGCTAAAGGAAAATGAGATTAAGTGTTGTAATGTGAGTATTATTAAAAGTAAGTTAATACTATTCGGGAAGCTGTTGGTAGCAAGAGGTGGGAATGGGGGTTGGCAGGGTCTTTACTTCTGCTCCCAGTATGCATTGTATATAGTTCCTCCCCCCAGGCCGCACGAAGTACCTGGAAGCCTCTGTATTGTAAATATCATTTGCCGTCCCAGATAAAGATGCTCTTTTGGTCATCAAGTTGTCGAGTGGTCTTTTTGTAAAGTGGAAGTTACCACATATTTTTGGCGATGAGGTAAACTGGTTTTGTGGACGGGTCGGCCCCGTTTTCGATCGGGAGCTGTGAGCGGGCGAGGAGCCTCATGTTCGGATGGCTGCGTTTGGAACGGTCGGTGTGTTCGACGAGCAAATCGAGGAGTGGCCGGAGTACGAGGAAAGGTTGGGAAACTTTTTGTGTGTTAATAGAATTACTGAGGAGGCTAAGAAGTGCTCTGTTCTCCTGAGTGTGTGTGGAATAAGGGCGTACAAGCTGATACAGAACTTAGTTACGCTGTGGAAACCGGGAGAAATTCCATACGATGAACTGGTCAAGCTCGTGGGGAACCACCACAATCCGAAGCCTTCGGTGATAGTTTAACGGTTCAAGTTTCACAGCCATGTCCAGAAGCCAGGTCAGTCTGTGGGTGATTTTGTGGCCGAGCTTCGGCAGCTGTCGGAGCATTGCGATTTGAGAGCCATGTTGGATGACATGCTCAGTGATAGATTAGTATGTGGCATTAATAATGACGCCGTACAATGCCACTTGTTGGGGGAAACCCCACCGTTGACTTTCAAGACGGCCCTAGAGATTGCTCAAGGCATGGAGTTTGCTGCTAATAACGCCAAGGATATACAGAAAGGATATGGGGGGGGGGTCGCAGTTGACAGCAGTGCTCCAAGTCAGGAGGGAGACCGGTAAACAGGAAAAGCGGGTGGAATGTTTTTGGTGTGGAGGATCGCACTATACTAATGTTTGTAAATTCAAAGATACTGTCCACCATGCTTGTAGCAAGAAGGGACATTTCGTTAAAAGGTGCAGGAGCATGAAGGGTAAGGTTAAGCCTGGGCAGGGGAAAGCTCAACAGACCCAGGCAGCCACACACCACCTGGGAGAGGCAGACGAGGAGTCAGCGTGTGCCTACAACATGTTTGGGGTGGAAACGGACGAAGGACCACCTGAACCATATTATGCCACAGTCACTGTCAAGGGAAAGGACATTAAGTTCGAGATTGATTCAGGGGTTACTGCATCGGTCATTAGTGAGAGACCTACAGGAGGACACGGGGGTCCAAACTGCCTCCCATCAGACCATCTAAGCTCAAACTCAGGACCTATACGGGGCAGCCCATACCTCATTTAGGGGTGTTATATGTGGATATTTTGGCTGGGGACCAGAAGGCTGAAGCCAGGCTGGTGATAGGTAAGGGCAGTGGGCCCAGTCTTTTGGGCCGCGATTGGCTTCGCAAAATCTGGCTCAACTGGCATGAATTTAAGTATGCACACAGGATGGAAGAGCATGAGGTGCAGCGTGCAGATGAAGTCGCTGATGGCAATGTGAGTGACAGACATAGTCAGGACACATTTGAGAGTGAGCTCGCAGCGCAGCTTGCGGCTCTTCAGCCTATTACAGGAGCAAGTTACCCCCTCAGCACTGAAAGCCAGCACGCCACTTCTAGTACGGTGAAGCAGTAACCCAGCTCTTGTACCACCTGCCCAGTTACAGCAAGGTGCATCTCAGCCTGATGATCCCACTAACAGGAACCTGCATGTGAAGCCAATCGTAACTGTAGCAAACGGGGCACCCGCAGACGATGTAAGAACAGAGTCTCCAGGACCACCAGACAAGCATTCAGAAAGCATTCTAAGTGATTTGACAAAGAAAGTAGGATTTTCTGGAGGCGGTGGCCCCCTGGGAATCCATGTGGTGCTTTTTAACTCTACGCTGAGTGGAAGATTCCTTGGCCTGCGTATTCGTGGTGTTGAAGAGAACAGCCGTTCAAGAAAAGAGAACCTGCTCCAGGCGAATGAATGTATCATCAAAATCAATGACTATGATTTAACAGACAAGACCTTTGTTCAAGCACAAGAGGTTTTCCGAAACGCATTGCGATTTCCTGCTGTTGAACTCCAGATAGTTCCGAGTTATAACAAGGAGCTCTATGAAAAATTTGCAATTGGGTCTATTCTGAGCTATGGTTCAAAACACCAAAGTTCCTTTTTCAGTGCGTTCCAAACTAGGTGGCAAACCTGCAGATGCTGTTTATCCCAATAAAGCTGAGAATAGCTTGCCACCGATTTCAAAGAAGCTCAGTAGTCCAAAATAGTTAAGGAGCAATGACCACTTCATCATACCACGAAAGCATGTCCACCAGTGACTTTGCAAGAGGGAGAGACACTGGCAGAGGGGGCAGAGTCCCCTGAAGAGGATGGACATTCTCACGCGGACACGCAGACCCCTCTCATGTCCCCAACACTAGATCCACCCAAAACATCCTCACCAGCGGTGCCTGCTGGGTCACCGGGGGTAGTAGATCGCAGCGCCCTCACAAACCTCCTGACAGACGGAATCTTTGATCGGATAGTTACTTCTGTTGTTAGCTTGAATGTTGAATTTGCCACTTTTTTTTTTAGGTGTTTTTGTAGTGGTAACCTGTTGCTAATGATACCACTGTTCTTATTTCCCAGTTCTTCTATATTTGGGGAATGTTGGATTTTAAAGGGGAAGAAGTGTTGTAATATGAGTATTATTAAAAGTAAGTTAATACTAGTCGGGAAGTTGTTGGTAGCAAGAGGTGGGATCCGGGGTTGGCGGGGTCTTTACTTCCACTCTTTTTACTCCCAGTATGTATTGTATATAGTTCCTCCACCCATGCCGCACGAGGTACCTGGAAGCCTGGAAATATCATTTGCTGTCCCAGATAAAGATGCTCTTTTGACCATCAAGTTGTCAAGTGGTCTTTTTGTAAAGTAGGAGTTACCACAGGGTTAACCTTTCAGACCATTCGTTTCCTGTGATAGCTGTTTCACTCGCCAGAAGACAACCTTTTGGAGAACAATGTTTTATCCAAATCTTTCCACATCACTATACTTTATTATAATAAACTGGAAACATTCTTAGCAATGTTGCAAAAGCACATTCTTTCCAAATTCTGTTAGCTTGTATTTCTTTTGCATATAGCACTGTTACACTTTAAGGATGAAAATCCCACACTTTTAATGCAAGTGAATGTTTTTATTTCCTGTCATGGTCAATAAATAAACTTACAAAACAAAATGTAAATAGAATTACTTACAGAAAAGTCACATTTCCTGAAACTTGTGGCACTTTGTGTAGTTTCTTGTTCTCACATTTCATTTGTGTTCCTTTGCAATCACATATTTGTGGGAAATGTTGAAGTACTGTAAATTAAGAATCATATTCAAAACACATCAATTGGTATATTGCTAATCAAGCTTGATTCTCTGCAAATTGATACGAGGAATCAAAAATAAGTCCAAGTGGATTAGGCAAATACATGCTTGATAGAGCTCTTTAGAAAAGCATATAATTCAGATAATGGTGTAGAATCATTTCAAGCATGTATAAGGGGTTGTCAAATCTTAAAACACATTCGACTTCATACATTAAAACAAAATGGGAGAAGGAAGGAGGGATAATTATATCTGAGGAAGAATGGACAACAATATGGAGATATCAATGGAAATGTACCAATTCACAGAAATGGAGGGAGTTTGGATGGAAAAACTTGATAAGATATTTTATTACACCCTCTCAGAAATCCCATTATGATAGTAACCACCCTGTTTGCTGGAGAAATTGTGAAAATCAAAATGCAAATCATTATCATATTTTTTGGGACTGCCCTGTTATCAAAAACTATTGGAGGGGGATACACAATGCCCTAAAAGACATCTTTAAATGTGAAATACCCTTGGACAGTAAGACCATATATTTTGGATATATACCTCAAGAATGGTTGAAAAGAGATACAATATTTAATGAATATACTGTTGGTGACTGGTAAAAAGACTCTTACTAGGAAAAAGTTATCACAGGAGATCCCAACTTTAAATACATGGATGGAAATTAAAATGGACATTTACAAAATGGAGAAGATAATAGCATCTGTTAATCATAAGCTGGAACAATTTGATTCATACTGGGAAAAATGGTTTAACTACAGAATGCCTCATAGGCCTGATTTTATTCTCACAAATCAATGAACCTGTTGTAAAAAAAATCACTCCCTACTTGTACATAGTTCTTTCCTTTTGCTTGTTTTTTCTTTCCACTCGTTTCTATAGGTATATACCTCAGATAAATACTTCGTGGAGATTCGTGATATATATGATTATATGATGTATATGTACAATGTCTGAAATACATCTTATGGAAATGTTTGTTTGATGAACTTCAATAAAAAAAATAAGAATATTTATATTTTGGATGGTTCAATTTAAACTAAAGCTGACTTGGGAGATGGTTATTCACAACGAAACTGTGGCATTTTAAAAAGACTTTCATATGCTATTTATGGAGCTCCCAATAATTCCAGAAAGAATAGGAAAAGGTTTTGAAATTAACCATTTAACTCATTTTTTTTCAAAAAGGGAGGAGGAAGAAAGCAGAAACCTACAGGCCAATTAGCCTAACAACAGTTGTAGGGAAAATGTTATAAAATATTATGAAAGATGGTATAGCATTGTGCTTACAGAAAAAAAAACTTGAAGTTATCAGAGAAAATCAACATAGTTTTGTGAAAGGGAAATTAAATGTGATCAATTTATTGGAGTCCTTTGGAAAAGTAATGGGCTATAGATAAACTGGAGTGTAGTGGATATAGATTTCCAGAAGGCATTTGATAAATTGCCACATCAGATTTACTGCTGAAAACAAAGCTCATTGATTAGGATACAACATACTGATATGGATATCAGATTGGCTGACTAACTGGAAACAGAGTAGGCATATAGTTATTGTTCTGGTTGGCAAAATGTAAGAAGATACAAGAAGCTCTTTATTCATTTCTATAGATGCTTCCTGACCTGCTGAGTTCCACTGGCATTTTGTGTGTGTGCCTTAAGAATTGGGCCTAATCTTTTTATGATTTATTGGACAAAGGCACTGAAAGCCTAGATGCTACTTTGCTGATGACACAAATATAGATGGGAAGGTGGAACTGTGAAGAAGAAACAAGGAGACTTCAAACAATTAGAGACAGATTAAACAAGTAAACAAATATCAGCAACAGAAGAATAAAGTGGGGAAATTATAAATCATCCATTTTGGCAGGAGGAGCAAAATTTCATTTTATCCAGATGGTAAAGGATTGCAGAGCTCTCTGATCTGGGCACTTCAGTTCATGTTTTGAGTAATGAGGAAAACTACCCTAATATTATAATTTATTGCTAGGCAAATCAACTACAAAAATAGGGAGGTTTTGCTTCAGTTACATAAAGCATTGATGAATTCACCTGGACTAATGTTTATAGTTTTGGCCTTTATTTAAGGAAGGATGTTAATGTATTGGAAGCGGTTCAGAAGATATACTAGACCAGTATATTAAATGAGCAGGCTGTCTTATGAGGACAGGTTACATTTAAAGCCATTGGAGTTTAGGAGGATGAGAGGAAACATTTAAAATTTAGAGGGGCCTTAACAGGTAGAAAGAGCAGATATTTTCTCTTGTGGAAGTATCTAGACCTAGTGATCATAGTTTCAACATTAGAATCACCTACTTAATAGAGAGATGAGATGTAATGTTTTCTTTCAACCATTCTTTCAAATGGTCAAGTTTCTTCTAAAGCCTTCTTGAAAGAGTGGTAAAAGCAGAGATTTTAAATATTTTTAATAATAGTGCTAGATGGATATTTGATAACTGAGGAGTGAAAGATTATCCCTGCTAGATGCGTATAACAGAGCTGAAGTTATAAGTACGCATGTTGGGATTTTATTAAATGACTGAGTTGGCTTGAGGAAGCAAATGATCAATTCCTGCTCCTAACTGAAATATTTACATGTCTTTAAGTTCCATGTAAAATTTCATCTTTGTGTTCAAATCTCTTCATGGTCTAAACTTTCCCAAATCTCATCCAGTCTGAAATCTTAGCCATCCAACTCCAGCCTAATTAGGCACTCTGCCTTTAGCCTGCCCTAATCTGTAGACGTGCATCTCTAGATCGCTCCTTCTTCCTCATCTCCTTTAAGACTCCTTATAAACTCTCCTCTGACTCCATTTTGAATAATTCAAGTACTTCCTTTTACTGCAGTACTATCTTTTACTTGAATGCATTTTTGTGATGCTCCTTGAGATATTTTGATATAGTAAAATGATTTGTAAATGAAATTTGTAATATTTTAGTTTTTTCCCCCAATTCTAGTATTTTTGGCATATCAGTTAGTAGAGAATGATTTACATATGTTCCACTCAGTGATATTTCACTGGTCTTGATTCTAGGCATTCTATGTGCCAGGTTTCTGCAGAATGCTCAAACACAACTATGGCTAAAAATGAATTCAGTGATCAAAAATAGCATTCAAGCCCTTCAAAATATCAGCATCTGTGAAGCTTGTACATCCTTAATAGAGTTGTCACTCCATTCTTTAAGAAAGGAGGAAGGCAGCAGAAAAGAAATTATAGACCAGTTAGCCTGACCTCAGTGGTTGGGAAGATGTTAGAGTCAATTGTTAAGGATGAGGTGATGGATTACTTGGTGACACAGGACAAGATAGTACAAAGTCAGCATGGTTTCCTTCAGGGAAAATTCTGCCTGACAAACCTGTTGGAATTCTTTGAGGAGATTACAAGTAGGATAGATAAAGGGGATGCAGTGGATGTTGTATATTTGGCCTTTCAGAAGACACAAGGTGCCACACACAAGGCTGCTTACCAAGTTAAGAGCCTTTGGTATTACAGGAAAGTTACTAATATGGTTAGAGCATTGGCTGATTAGTAGGATGCAGCAAGTGGGAACAAAAGGATCCTTTTCTTGTTGGCTGCCAGTGACTAGTGGTGTTCTGCAGAGGTTGGTGTTGGGTCCACTTCTTTCTATGCTGTATATCAATGATTTAGATGATAGAATAGACAGCTTTCTTGCCAAGTTTGCAGATGATACGAAGATTGGTGGAGGGGCAGGTAGTGTTGAGGAAACAGGTAGGATGCAGAAGGACTTGGATAGATTAGGAGAATGGGCAAGAAAGTGGTAAATGAAATACAATATTGGAAAATGCATGGTCATTCACTTTGGTAGTAGAAATAACTGTACAGACTATTTTCTAAACAGGCAGAAAATCCAGGAATCAGAGATGCAGAGGGACTTGGGAGTCCTTGTGCAGAACACCCTGAAGGTTAACATGCAGGTTGAGTCAGTGGTGAGGAAGGTAAATGCCATGTTAGCATTCATTTCAAGAGGTCTAGAATACAAGAGCAAGGCTATGATGCTGAAGCTTTATAAGGCACTGGTGAGGTCTCACCTTGAGTACTGTGTACAGTTTTGGGCCCATCATCTTACAAAAGATGTGCTGGCATTGGAGAGGGTCCAGAGGTGGTTCACAAGGATGATTCCAGGAATGAAAGGGTTATCAAACGAGGAATGTTTGATGGCTCTGGGTCTGTACTCACTGCAATTCAGAAGGATGAGGGGGGATCTCATTGAAACCTTTCGAATGTTGAAAGGCCCAGATAGAATAGATGTGGAAAGGATGGTTCCCATGGTAGGAGAGCCTAGGACAAGAGGGCACAGCCTCAGTATGGAAGGCAGCCCTTTCGAAACAGAGATATGGAGAATTTTCTTTAGCCAAAGGGTGCTGAATTTGTGGAATCTGTTGCTACATGTAGCTGTGGAGGCCAGTTTGTTGGGTGTATTTAAGACAGAGATTGATAAGTTCTTGATTGGACATGGTATCAAAGGTTAAGGGAAGAAGGCCGGGAAATGAGGTTGAGGAGCAGAGAAAGAAAAGGGTCAGCCATGATTGAATGGCGGAGCAGACTCGATGGGCCAGATGGCCGAATTCTGTTCCTATGTCTTATGGTCAACATTCTTTCTCTGTTCTTCAACTAGCTTTATTATGCAGACTCTTCACTAAAAACATTGTATTTTAATCCATCTCTGACCTGTGAGCGCTCAAAGTATTTTGGTGCAAGTGAAACACAGCATGAAAATTATTTGTATCTTGGACAAGTTCCATCAGTCGGCCATTGGATTAAGTCTATCCAACAACTCTGACGCGAATCAGTCAGCAGAAATTTGTCACCATGAAATCCAAAGCTAGAAAACTATCCAAAACTATGAAAATAACAACATTTTTACTTTGCTTCTCGGCATGTGCAAAACCTTTCACTATAGTTCACTTCATCATTCAAATTTATTTTTAGAATGCCAGAGTGTTATTCTTCTGTCAAAAAATATGTTCCAGTTTTATTGGGTTTTAAAACAATCCTCAGACACATAAACATGTTTGGAGTAACTAGATCACTTACAGCAATCTTCAGTCAATTTATTGTGAGTTGGCCTAAAATAGGTTTCAAACATAACTGCGAAACCAGTATAATCATCTAAAAGGAAAGACAGGAAAGCACATTGTAATAACTTTCAGAAACAAAATATAACTAATGGGAACAAAAGGCATTGTCAAGTAAGGATTACAATTGAAATTAATATAAGCAATCATTTGGTTACAGCAGAGTAGAAAAACAGAAACTTCAACAGCACCCTGATTTCTGCAACTCCTGGTACAGTAATTACACATATTATAAAGTCAGTTCGTATTTTAATACAATGGATTCCAGTTAATTGGGACACTTTGTGACCAATACATTTTGGCCCAATTAAGCAGCTGCACCAATTAGCCAAAGTTTCAAGGAAATATTTAAAAAGATACAAAACAAAGACAATCTACCGTTTAACTGAGGAACAAATTATATATTTATGTGAAACATGGGACAAATTAAAATGCTGCCAATAGTACTATAGTACTACAAAACTGTGCATTGGTTCCTAACAGTTATCCACAGAGGAATTCATCCAGCATATGCGTGAAAAGCAAGAAAAGGCACCATATTTATTCTAAGGTAAGGAAATATGCTACTTGGTAAATTTGCAATACTGTGTACAGTAATCGCACAACTTTGCTGAATTGGCAACTTACTCTGGGTATTTATATGGTATGACCATATTTAAGTAAAATGTTACAATGTACCAAATTACATTTAATTTTCCAACTTTGTATTCTCCTAACCAGTACATGCAGGGCTTATAACAGCCAGACAGCTTATACCATTTCATGTGATAAAAACATGCATTACCACAGTTTTCCTCATCAGCTCCATTTTCACAGTCTTCAACTTTATTGCAATGCAGGTGCTGCGGCAGACATAGTGAGATATTCCCACAGGCGAAAAATCCAACAGGACAATGATGGTTCTGAGGGTTAGTTATCGTTGTCATGACTTCTATAGAGGGCAGAGAGAGAGAATGAACAAAGCACTCCAATTAAAGTTATTTAAACATCAACTATGAAATACTTCTTATTTTCAAGTGTGATTTAAAATTTATTGATAATTTCAGAAACTTAATAAGTCAGGCAATATTTCAAAATGTATAAAGAACAAAAATCACAAATAGACAATAGATGCAGAAGTAGACCATTTGGCCCTTTGAGCCTGCACTGCCATTCTGAGATCATGGCTGATCATCTACTATCAATACCGGGTTCCTGCCTTGTCCCCATATCCCTTGATTCCCCCATCCATAAGATGCCTATCTAGCTCCTTCTTGAAAGCATCCAGAGAATTGCCCTCCACTGCCTTCCGAGGCAGTGCATTCCAGACCCCCACAACTCTCTGGGAGAAGAAGTTTTTCATTAACTCTGTCCTAAATGACCTACCCCTTATTCTCAACCCATGCCCTCTGGTACTGGACTCTCCCAGCATCTGGAACATATTTCCTGCCTCTATCTTGACCAATCCCTTAATAATCTTATATGTTGCAATCAGATCCCCTCTCAATCTCCTTAATTCCAGTGTGTACAAGCCCAGTCTCTCTAACCTCTCTGCGTAAGACAGTCCAGACATCCCAGGAATTAACCTTGTGAATCTACACTGCACTTCCTCTACAGCCAGGATGTCCTTCCTTAACCCTGGAGACCAAAACTGTACACAATACTCCAGGTGTGGTCTCACCAGGGCCCTGTACAAATGCAAAAGGATTTCCTTGCTCTTGTACTCAATTCCCTTTGTAATAAAGGCCAACATTCCATTAGCCTTCTTCACTGCCTGCTGCACTTGCTCATTCACCTTCAGTGACTGATGAACAAGGACTCCTAGATCGCTTTGTATTTCTCCCTTACCTAACTCTACACCGTTCAGATAATAATCTGCCTTCCTGTTCTTACTCCCAAAGTGGATAACCTCACTTATTCACATTAAACGTCATCTACCAAGTATCTGCCCACTCACCCAGCCTATCCAAGTCACCCTGAATTCTCCTAACATCCTCATCATAAGTCACACTGCCACCCAGTTTAGTATCATTAGCAAACTTGCTGATGTTATTCTCAATGCCTTCATCTAAATCAGGGGTCGGCAACGTTTACCACCGAAAGAGCCAATATGGACCCATTTCCCACAGAAAAGAAAACACTGGGAGCCACAAAACCCGTTTGACATTTAAAATGAAATAACACTGCATACAACGGTTTTTTTGCCTTTATGCTATGTATAAACAAACTATAATGTGTTGCATTTATGAAATTGATGAACTCCTGCAGAGAAAACGAAATTACATTTCTGCATGCAACAAAAACATTTTGAACTCCGAAAAAAAGACGTTGGGTTCAAGGTTACTCCATGGTTAGCCTACCTTCGCTCGAAAAATTAAAAGAAATCGTGCACTGACGGGTGTCAGGGATTGGCAGTGGTGACGTATATTAATAGCGATAAAAAACACGTTGTGGCGGTGTGCTACACGCAGCGCTAAAATAACGACACTGCAGTCAAAGATAACTTTATTCGAACTAAACAGCCTTGCTTTAAAGCCTCCCTCAACCCGTCCCCGTGGGCAAGGATGCTCCAAAAGACACGTACTCACAAACCCCCGTAGGCTATCTCCCTTAGCCGGAATGGTGGCTAATTGTGAGCCGGTTCGGATGTGCCAAGAAATGGGGTCGTCACAATCTTGTACAATTTAGATTGTACAAGATCACCATAATCTTCAAATTTCGAATTACATTTCAAAAACTAACAAACCATGGGAAGCCGCAGCACAGAGATGAAAGAGTCGCATGCGGCTCCGGAGCCACGGGTTGCCGACCCCTGATCTAAATCGTTGATGTAAATTGTAAACAGCTGTGGTCCCAATACCGAGCCCTGTGGCACCCCACTAGCCACCACCTGCCATTCCGAGAAACACCCATTCACCGCTACCCTTTGCTTTCTATCGGCCAACCAGTTTTCTATCCATGTCAGTGTCTTCCCCCCAATGACATGAGCTCTGATTTTACCCACCAATCTCCTACGTGGGACCTTATCAAATGCCTTCTGAAAATCAAGGTACACTACATCCACTGGATCTCCCTTGTCTAACTTCCTGGTTACATCCTTGAAAAACTCCAATAGATTAGTCAAGCATGATTTGCCCTTGGTAAATCCATGCTGGCTTGGCCCAATCCTATCACCGCTATCTAGATATGCCACTATTTCATCTTTAATAATGGACTCTAGCATCTTCCCCACTACTGATGTTAGGCTGACAGGATGATAGTTCTCAGTTTTCTCCCTCCCCCCTTTCTTAAAAAGTGGGATAACATTAGCCATTCTCCAAGCCTCAGGAACTGATCCTGAATCTAAGGAACATTGGAAAATGATTACCAATGCATCTGCAATTTCCAGGGCCACCTCCTTTAGTACCCTAGGATGCAGACCATCTGGACCAGGGGATTTGTCAGTCTTCAGTCCCATCAGTCTATTCATCACCATTTGCTTCCTAATGTCAATCTATTTCATTTCCTCTGTTACCCTATGTCCTTGGCCCATCCATACATCTGGGAGATTGCTTGTGTCTTCCTTAGTGAAGACAGATCTAAAGTACTTAATAAATACTTCTGCCATTTCTCTGTTTCCCATAACAATTTCACCCAATTCATTCTTCAAGGGCCCAACATTGTTCTTAACTATCTTCTTTCTCTTCACATACCTAAAAAAAGCTTTTGCTATCCTCCTTTATATTCCTGGCTAACTTGCATTTGTACCTCATTTTTTTCTCCTCGTATTGCCTTTTTAGTTAAGTTCTGTTGTTCCTTAAAAATTTCCCAATCATCTGTCCTCCCACTCACCTTAGCTCTATCATATTTCCTTTTTTTTTAATGCTATGCAATCTCTGACTTCCTTTGTCAACCACTGTGGCCCCTTTCCCCCCTTTGAATCCTTCATTCTCCAGGGGATGAACTGATTTTGCACCTTGTGCATTATTCCCAAGAATACCTGCCATTGCTGTTCCACTGCCTTTTCTGCTAGGATATCCATCCAGTTAACTTTGGCCAGCTCCTCCCTCATGGCTCCATAGTCTCCTTTGTTCAACTGCAACACTGACACCTCTGATCTGCCCTTATCCTTCTCAAATTACAGATAAAAACTTATCATATTATGGTCACTACCTCCTAATGGCTCCTTTACTTCAAGATCGCTTGTCAAATCCTGTTCATTACACAATACTAAATCCAGAATAGCCTTGTCCCTGGTCGGCTCTCGTACAAGCTGTTCCAAGAATGCATCCGGTAGGCACTCTACAAACGCCCTAACCTGGGGTCCAGCACCAACCTGATTCTCCCAGTTCACCTGCATGTTGAAATCCCCCATAACTACTGCGACATTACCTTTGCCACATGCCAGTGTTGACTCCCTATTCAACTTGCACCCAATATCCATGCTACTGTTTGGTGGCCTGTAGACAACACCCATTAGGATCTTTTTGCCCTTACTGTACCTCAGTTCTATCCACACAGACTCTACTTCTCCTGATCCTATGTCCCCCTTTGCAAAGGACTGAATCTCATTCCTCACCAACAGGGCCACCCCACCCCCTCTGCCCACATTTCTGTCCCTATGATAGCACGTATACCCTTGCACATTCATTTCCCAGGTCTGATCTCCCTGCAGCCATGTCTCCGTTATCCCAACAACATCATAGTTACCCATTCGCACCTGAGCTTCAAGCTCATCCGCCTTATTTCTGACACTTCGTGCATTCAGATGTAGAATTTTTAGCCCATTTCTCCTCTCTCTGTTTAAATCACTGAATCGCTGCCTCTTGTGCTTAACCCAGCTCCCCGAACTCCCATCAGGCTATATGCCCCTTGAATTTTGTTGTCCTTCCTAAATTTACTTATTCTTTCTGCACATTTAACTCCATGTTCCATCAGACCATCCCTCTGTACATGTGTCCTCCTTATCACTTGTTCCTCCTCACCTTTCTCTACTACACACTTAATATTCCAGAACCGTATAGTCCCCACCTGTCCTTTATTCTTCATCTCGCTATCCTCTCTCGCATTCTGGATCCCTGCCCCCTGCAAATTTAGTTTAAACCCCCCCCCCCCAGAAGCACTAGCAAATTTTCCTGCAAGAATGTTAGTACCTCTCCAGTTCAGGTGTAAACCTCCTGTCAGAACAGATCCCACCTTCCCTGGAACAAAGCCCAATTATCTAAAAACCTGAAGCCCTCCCTCCCGCACCATCCTCTCAACCACGTATTAATCTGTATAATCCTTCTGTTCCTTGCCTCACTCGCACGAGGCACAAAGTACAAAACTGAACAAGAGACAAGCTGTTTGATAAGTGCCAAACTTAAAATTGATCCAGGTCAATATGAAAGAACAAAATAATTGTTTTTTTTTCTAATTAACTCACAGTTTTTTTCTTCCTATGAAAGGGCACTGGTTATACACGTGAGCCTAAGAGTATGACACCTATTTTCACACTATAGATTACAACCATGCCAAATCTCCTCTGTGCAAACTTCAAAACACACTTTTCAAATGGGATTAAAAATAGCAATTACACATAGCAGCCCTGTCTACTCTTGATATCCTCTCAGGGAGATGCTGGGAGAAGTTGGTAGAGCCCTCAAATAGTCTATTATTAGCTCAGCAAATATCTGTACAGAACATAAATGTGACTCGGTAGTTCTGCACCTTTATATCACTTCACCAGGCAACTATAGAGGTCACAATCACAGAAATAGAAGAAATTGCACCAGTAACATTATTTTAGAAAACTCCAGATTTGCACTCACTTTATTTTGCAAAATTTGCCTCATGCACCTATTTCAGCCAGCAATCTCAAGTTCACATCAGTTATGATATAAAAGCAAAGATGTGATAAGTGTCCTGACAATGCATTAGTGAATTGACACATCCATCTCTTTGTCCCAGCGTGGTATGATTTTATGCAGCTCATGTACATGGCCCAAGTGCTTTTTCTGCTAAACTTCATTGGTAGTTTCAACTAGAGACCTAAAAAAAATTAGTTGCTATAAAATGAATAACGGGATATTTTCTGAAATCTTCTGTCTGTACTAGCTAACCTGTGATGAAAAGAAAAGATTTTTTTAAGAAAATATTGCCAACTGGCAAGCAGGAATGCAAGACCCTAACTATTTCTTTGTAACTTTGAAGCATAATGCCGTCAAGGAGTAACATACTTGAAAGGAAATAACCAGGAGTAATTTTATATTAAAATATCTTGTCATAATGACTAACAAGGACAACTGATTTGCTGTATTCCAAAAGGAAAAATTAAGCGATGACTAGATTCAGTTTTTAGATAACTATAGTGTAAATGAAACCAGGTCTCATGTTATAATGATAAATTAGTGAGACTTGTATTACTTCTTCAATAAAGAAAATTAAGCAATGGATCCTGAAGTACATAGCACAAAGAAGAATGGAGATGTACAGCAGCTTCCTACCGAAAGCAGTATATTGCATTAATTAATTCCAGTGAAAGATCTGATAAATATTTTTTATAAATGGTAATAGTAATGATAAACAAACATTCTGTTTATATTGCCAATTTTTACTAATTTCTAGTACAATTTTAATGCAAGCTATTTTGCCTGTTTTTAAAGAAGAATTCATTTTCAGAGTATAATCTGAAATAAAATAACTTATTTCACAGGAAACATCCCTTTTAGTTAAATTAGTGCAAAATGGTTCTGATGTATTCTATGGATCATGGAAATTATTTTTACAAGTCCCTGGAAACCATAGTAAAAAGAATAATGTCCTTCTGCCATCTTCGTACCTCATCTTCTGTGATCATGACCTTTTGTCTCATAACCTAATTTGTGGGTAGCTGGGCTGTACCAATCCCTTCAAACAATTTTTTAAGTATTTGATACCTTGGGGATCACTAGTGAATTTAACTAAGGTCACCTGTCTCAAATAACCAAATGAAAATCAAAATTGTAGGTGCTGAAAATCTAAAATAAAAGCAAAAACAAAAAATGCTGGGAATATGCAGCAGCTCAGGGAAAATCTGTGAAGATTACTAGAGTTGTTCATTGGCCTTGTTTCTCTTTCTACTGATGCTGTTGGACTTGCTGAGTTTCTACAGCAGTTTCTGTTTTTATTTCACTATTGAAAAGAATGGGAAAACAACATACCCCAATGCATTTCTCGCTTTCATGTCAAATTTATGCTATATAACAAATTATATTAAGTAACGTAACAGCATCTAACTAACCCAATTTTCTTCTTTGCTGTGCAGATTGGTTCAACTTTACTGTTCATGATAGTTATAAAATTTCAAGCACATAGTGGAAACTTCACTCATATTACGTATAACTTCATGGTGAATTCTGTCTTTCATCGTGGGTCATTGTTAGTAAAGCAATGACATGGGTCATTGTTAGTATTTGGAACTGCAAAACAAGACTGATTTATTAAATGAATTCTCTTTAACTTGACCTAGACTGGAAAGGAACTTGTTTCATATTTCTCAGCTATGCTATTTTTTTGTTAATCTAGTATTATGAGCGCTATTTGATATTGAAACAATGGGTGGAAAGGTTGTAGAAAAATAGCAAGGAGAGCCCTGCTGGCAACCGATGGGGTAACATCTTTTTGAACTTGCTCCTACCTTATCTATCTTTTTATCTGCTACCAGTTTTTTGAAACATTATAAATCTTAATATTGCTCTATTACATCTTTGAGAAAGACTAAAGCCTCTGCAAAAGAAAAAAAAAAGATCATTCTCCAACCACTTTGGAACCAATTGGAGATTTCCTTAAAAAACAAAGAACGGAACTTTCTGAAGAATTTTAACATCTTAATGTTAAGTTGGACACTATTCAACAAACTCTAATTGAACATGAAAAGCAAAATAAGGAGAATAAAGAAACTTTGTCGATACTGGAAGCAGACATGAGTAAGTTCTTCAAAAAATTATTATTATCTAATGAAGAATTAACAAAGAAGATTACCAACCTGGGAAGCAGAAGCAGAAGGAACAACTTACGTATTCTGGGTCTTGGAGAATCAATTGAAGGTGCCCACTCCACAGAGCTTGTTGCAAGTTTTCTGAAGCAGCTATTCCCTGATATATTGCCATCTGCGCCTAAGTTAGACAGCGTCCACCGATCACTGGCCCCCAAACCAAAGTTGGGAGAGTGTCCTACGTTAGTTATTATATGTTTTCACAAATTTCATACTAAGGAGCTTTTAATCCATCATACCCGTCAAGTAGGAATGATCGATTACAATGGGAAGAAGATTAGATTCGAGGAAGATTATACACTGGAGGTTATGGCTGAATGTGCTAAGTACAAGAAGGTCATGCCGATGTTTTATAATAAAGGGTTTAAGCTCTTCCTTTGCTTCCCCACATGTCTTAGAATCGATCTGAAAAATGGTGTGCAGAAAGGCTGGGATCGATTGAACATGCACAGAAGTTTTTGAAAGCAGAAGATTAATTGCATTATATCTCTTACAAAAGCAATTATCTTTTTAATGTTGGATCAAATAAGGTTTTATTAAACCTATGTTTTGACCATTCACATACCTTATTTTTTGATATTTTCTTTGATTTTTTTACTATATTCCTTTTTTGAGATTTTTCTATATATATTTTTTTGAAATTGTTAAAATGAATCCTGCTACGTTTTGAATTTTTGATCTAAGTTTTTTTTCTGTTTTGTCTTGGTAGGAACATAATAACCTTGGATGATTGGAATTTTGCCAGCAGGGCTTCTTTGGGAGGGTTGTCTTTAGGGTTTAGCACATCGACTGTTCTTTGGCTGGCTTTTTGGCTTTGGGAGGGGGAGAGGGATGGGGTCTCTTTTTTCTTTGGAAGCAGGGTTGGGTTACCATCCAAACTTTCTGTTTGAGTACCTTATTTTGTGGTTTGTTCTCTGGTTCTAATTATTTATGGTCAGATCTTTTAACTCTTCTGTTAATCAGAATTTATAATGGATCGAAATATTAATTTACTGTTTTAATGTGAAAGGGTTAAATCATCCTGTGAAATGGAATAAGATTTTTGCTTATATTAAAAAGGACTCCCATTATTTTTCTACAAGAAATGCATGTACGTAGTTGTGACAACGCACGCCATTTTAAATTGGTGGAGGGATCTATAATTTCATTCCTCATTCAGAGCAATATCTCAAGGGGTCTTGATTTTTATAGATAATACAATTTCTTTTGTTCAACATAAAGTTGTCTCAGACCCTAAGGGCAATTTGTCATAGTGTCAGGGAAATGATATAATAAATTAATTGTATTTGCTAATGTGTACACTCCCAACGTGAATGACCCAGGACTTCTTGATCATTTCTTTTCATTTCCTGCCAGATTTGAGTTTTTATTCTTTAGCAATGGGAGGAGATTTTAATTGTCATCTTGACCCAGTATTAGATTGTTCTTCTCTTAAATCAGCCACACCTAATAAATCAGCTTTACTTATTCAATCCTTTCTAACGAAGTATGATATTGTTGATATCTGACGTTTTTTTCACCCAGCAGAAAGGGAGTATTCATTCTTCTCTCATGTCTATCATTCCTATACCAGGATTGATTATTTTTTTAGTCAAATGTTTCCATGAGTTTGATCCACTGAATATAAAGAAATAGCTGACTATTCTCCTGTAGTTCTATATTTAAAGCTTCCTGGTTTCACTCATATGAACAGATCCTGGCATTTTAATTTAACTTTGTTATCTGATAAGAATTTTTTAAAATTTCTGGAGAATTAAATTAATCTTTTTTTTTGAAGAAAATGTGTTGGAAGACTTCTAGTCTTATCATTTAGGAAGCTTTTAAGGAATATATTAGAGGACAAGTAATCTTCTATAATGCATATATTAAGAAAAAAGCTAACTGATTTAGTTAATCAATTAAAATAATTAGACCAGAAATATGCTTTGGCACCAGATCCTAAAATTTACAAAAGACATATTGAAATTAAAACTAAATAACATATGATGTATAATAATATTGTGGTGACCCACTTCCCAGCGCACTTGAACCGGCTCACAAAGAGGCACATGCCAGCATTAAGGCCGGTCCCAAAAAGGGCGCCAAGCCTTCTTCACCAGCAAGGGAAAAAGCCCGCGTGTGGAACGGGACTGAGAATATGTACCCCCTACAGCATTCCAGCCCGGGGGAGGCTTTAAAGTGAGGCCGTGAAGTTTGAATAAACCTCTTTTGCAACTGCTGCTCACCGACTAAATGTCGTTATTTCGGCGCTGCGTGTAGCACACCGCTATAATTGGTGACCCTGACGGCCCAAACGATATTTGGACCGGAGATGAACGATGCCGCATCTGTTCATGCAGTTTTGTTAAAACTGCCAAGCTTCTGGATGCTGCGACCTCACCTATGGTTCCAGCAAGCAGAAGCCCAATTCCACATTCGGCAGATAACCTCGGATGCCACACGTTACTACTACGTGGTGAGTTCCCTCAACCAGGAGACAGCCGCCCAGGTTGAGGAGTTCATACAGTCACCCCCGGAGGATGGCAAATACACAGAATTCAAGGCCCTGCTCATAAGGACTTTTGGACTCTCATGGCATGAGCGAGCTGCCCGATTACTGCACCTGGATGGTTTGGGAGACAGGCCGCCATTGGCCTTGATGAATGAGATGCCGTCCCTGGCCAGAGGACACAAGCCCTGCCTCATGTTTGTCCTGGAGCAGCTGCCCGAGGACATAAGCCTGCTGCTGTCCAACACGGATTTCAGCGACCCCTGGATGGTGGCAGCCCGGGCAGATGTGCTGTGGAAAGCCAAGAAGGAGAGTGGGGCATCCGTCACACAGATCACCAGGCCATGCTCCTGGCAGCAAACCAGACCCGGCCCGGCTGCAGAGCCCGCTAACCCCGGAGGCAGGGATGAGGAGACCAATGAACAATGGTGCTTCTACCACCAGCGGTGGGGCGCATAAGCCCGCCCTACTGGTCAACCTGCAAGGGAGGAGACTGGTCCACGCTGAGACTTTTCAAACGTTCTCCCTGGGTGAAGCCCAGTTGCTGGCCCCACACCTAGACTCCATCACGCTGTCCGACAACGACTTCACCAGAGTCCTGGCAGATTTTCCATCGATTCTGGCACTGCAGTTCATGGCAGCCATGCCCAGACACAGCGTACAGCACCAAATCCCGACACAAGGACCACCCCTCCACACCCGCGCTCAAAGGCTTCACCCAGACAAGCTCCGACTGGCGAAGGAGGAGTTCAAGAGGATGGAAGAATTGGGGATCATACGACAGTCCGACAGCCCATGGGCCTCCCCCCTGCACACAGTGCCCAAAGCATCAGGGGGCTGGAGACCATGCGGCAACTACTACAGGCTGAACGAGGTTACAACACCGGACCACTACCTTGTGCCACACATTCAGGACTTTGCAGCAAACCTGCACGGCGCACGGATCTTCTCCAAGGTAGACCTCATCTGGAGATACCATCAAATCCTGATGCATCTGGACGACATCCCCAAAACGGCACACATCACCCCGTTCGGCCTTTTCGAGTTCCTCCGCATACCGTTCAGCCTGAAGAATGCCACACAGACATTCCAGCGGTTAATGGATGGGGTGGGACGTGACCTGGACTTCGCTTTCATCTATTTGGATGACATCCTCATAGCCAGCAGTAGTCATCAGGAGCATCTGTCCCACCTCCGTCAACTCTACACCTGACTGAGTGACTACGGTCTAACAATCAACCTGGCCAAATGCCAGTTCGGGCTCGACACCATCGACTTCCTGGGCCACAGGATTACTAAAGAAGGGGCAACCCCTCTGCCCGCCAAGGTAGATGCGGTCCGCCATTTCCCCTGACCCAACACAATCAAAGGCCTTCAGGAATTCGTGGGTATGGTGAATTTCTACCACCGCTTCCTCCCCTCAGCAGCCCAAATCATGCCTTTTGGGGACACAGCTGCACCACACAACTGCCTACCACCCACAGTCGAACGGACTAGTGGAGCGTTTCCACCGTCACCTGAAGTTGGCTCTCATGGCCCGCCTCAAAGGGCCTAACTGGGTGGACGAGCTCCCCAGGTCCTGCTCGGAATCTGCACGGCACCCAAAGAGGATCTGCACACCTCGTCAGCCGAGTTGGTGTACGGCGCACCCCTGGTCATCCCAGGAGAGTTCATACCAGCCCCAAGGGGGCAAGAGGAAGAAACCGCAGCAGTCCTGGACAGACTACGCGAGAGGCTCAGTAACCTGGCCCCCATACCCACTTCACAGCATAGGCAGAAGCTGACCTGTGTACCCAAAGACCTGCAGAACTGTAAGTTTGTTTTTGTACAACGGGGCGGACACTGGACACTGCTACAGCGGCCCTACGAGGGGCCATTTACGGTGATCGGAAACAACAGGTCCACATTCGTGCTAGACATTGGGGTGAAAGAGGAGGTATTCACGGTGGACCGACTCAAACCGGCCCATGTGGACTTGGCGCAGCCGGTCAAGATTCAGGCACTGCAGTGCAGAGGCAGACCTGCTAAACTGGGACCG
This sequence comes from Hypanus sabinus, assembly GCF_030144855.1. Lineage (NCBI taxonomy): Eukaryota > Metazoa > Chordata > Chondrichthyes > Myliobatiformes > Dasyatidae > Hypanus > Hypanus sabinus. Next base: position 38,165,760 of record NC_082708.1, read on the forward strand.
ACCTAGACTGAGGACATTGGGGGGTGTATCGCCGGTTCTCGGGGGGTGGGGGGGGGGGGTTATGTGGCAACCCACTTCCCAGCGCACTCGAACCGGCTCACAAAGTGGCGCATGCCAGCATTGAGGCCGCTCCCAAAAAGGGCGCCAAGCCTTCTTCACCAGCAAGGGGAAAAGCCTGTGCGTGGGATGGGACTGTGAATATGTGCCCCCTACAGCATTCCCGCCCGGGGAGGACGGGAACAGGAAGGCTTTAAAGCGAGGCCACGAAGTTTGAATAAACCTCTCCTGCAACTGCAGCTCACCGACTCCGTGTCGTTATTTCAGCGCTGTGTGTAGCACACCGCTACATATCTTATAACGTATCCAACTGAAAGCCAACTTTTAAAAGATAGAAGCCAATTCTATATACAAACTGTACATGGAGAAAAAACTGGTAAATTATTGGCTAATCAATTGAAGACCTCTATAGCTAAACGGCAAATTAAAGCAATTTGCAAAACCAATGGTGATATGACAACTGACCATTTTGAAATAAATGATACTTTTAGAGAATTTTATTCTAAATTGTATAGTTCTGATTTTGTTAAAGATAATACTGCAATGAACAGTTTTTTAGACCAATTAAATATTCCAGGATTTTCGGTTGATAATCGAAAATAGTTGGATCAGCCTATTTTTCAGGAGGACATCACTGAGGCTACATGTTCATTGCATTCTGGAAAATCTCCAGGACCTGATGGATTCCCTGGAGAATTTTATAAGGCTTTTTCTTCTTTGTTTATACCTTATTTATGCTCTACCCTTACTGATTCCTTCAAGGTGGGTAGGTTGTCACAATCTTTTTATGAAGCTTCCATTTCGCTTATTCTTAAAAAGAATAAAAATCCCACTGAATGCTCTTCATACAGACCATTCTCTTTACTCAATATTGATGCCAAGATCCTATCTAAAGTTCTGGATCGCAGACTCGAAAATATTATACCTTCTATAATATTTGATGATCAGACAGGATTTATTAAAAATTGATATTTCCATTTTAATATACGATGACTGTTAAATGTTATGCATTCTCCATCTAAGGAAATATTGGAATGTGTGATTTCTCTGGATGCGGAGAAGGCCTTTGATCAAGTTGAATGGAATTACCTATTTAAAACCTTGGAAAAATTTAATTTTGGGCCCAATTTTATTAATTGGATTAAATTACTGTACTTATCTCCCTCTGCTTGGGTCCTTACTAATTTTCAGATTTCCAAAACAATTAAACTCCAGTGTGGAACCAGACAAGGATGTCCATTGAGTCCTTTGCTTTTTGATTTGATATTAGAACCTTTAGCAATTGCCTTTCGAGAGTCTAAAGATATCACCGGTATCTTAAGGACAGGTACTATTTATGAAGTTTCACTTTACGCTGATGACCTATTGTTTTGTTTATTAAATGTTACAACTTCTTTACCCTCTACGTTTCTTTTACTGTCATTTTAGTCAGTTTCCAGGATATGAATTGTATTTGCATAAGAGTGAATTGTTTAAATAATTTGATACCAACCGATATTAACCTTCCTTTTAAAATTGTAAGAAAACAATTTACATATTTGGGTGTAACAATCACTAAGAATTATAAAGATCTATTCAAAGACATTTTTCTAATCTTAATGAATCATGTGAAAAAGACACTTTCTAATTGGTTGCCTTTCTATCATTGATTGGTCGAATCAATTCTATTAAAATGAATATTTTACCTAAATTTATATACCTTTTTCAAGCTGTACCTGTTTTTATTCCTAAGTCTTTTTTTGATTCTTTAGATTTGATTCTTTCTTCCTATATATAGAAGAACAAAAAACGTCAATTAAATAAAGCCCACCTTCAAAAAATTTTTTTAAATGGAGGCCTTGCTGTAGTCAATTTTAGGTTATATTATTGGGCAATTAACATATGAAATCTTATGTTCTGGTTGTATTAATTGTGAAGATTGTCCAATATGGGTCTTTTCAGAAACCAACTCTGTTACGAAATTTTCTATTATTTCTCTTCTTGGATCCTCTCTTCCTTTATCTTTAAATAAATTAAAATGACAGTTTAGTGGTTAAACACACTTTGAGGATCTGACTACAGTTTAGAAAACATTTTGGTTTATCGAGATTTTCCCTTTCCAGTTCTATTTTTTCTAATTTTTTTAATCCATCTATGACCGATCTGTTTTTTAGAGAATGGGATAGATTAGGCATTAAACAACTTCAGGATCTGTTTGTTGGAGGGAATCTCTCTTCTTTTGAGCAGCACTCAGTGAAATATAACCTATCAAATACCCACTTACAGATTAGAGAATTTTTACGACCTAAACTACATATATTTCCTACCAGCCTGGATAAGAACATAATAGATGTACTTTTTAATTTAAAACCTTTGATAATGGCTCAATACCTTTTATTAATGGTCTGTTGTTGGGTTTGAGAATGGCTCCTTTAGACAAAATTAAAAAAGATTGCGAAAAGGATTTATTGACTTTATTATCTGATGAGACCTGGAGGGCTATTTCCAAAATGGTTAATTCTTCATCATTATGTGCTCGTCATTCCTTCCTACAATTTAAAGTGGTACATAGGGCTTATATGTCTGGAGACAAACACTCTCGTTGTTTTGCAGATATATCTCCTTATTATGACAGATGTAATAATGGAGAGGCTTCATTAGTTCATATGTTTTGGTCATGTTCGAGTCTTGAAAAATATTGGAAAGATGTATTCCAAACTTTTTCTGTACTTTTTAAAGTTAATTTTAAGCCCAATCCTTTGACTGCCTTATTTGGTATTGTTGAGGAAAGAACTATAATCTTGGAGCCTTTTCATTTGCAGGTACTGGCTTTTATTTCTTTTATGGCTAGGAGGGCGATCTTGCTTAAATGGAAGGAGGCTGCACTCCTCCCCCCCTTACACATGCTCAATGGATATGTGATGTTATGTCATGTTTAAATTTAGAAAAGATTCGTTGTTCAATTTCTGATTTGAACCAAGATTTTCAAGTGCTATGGGGACCCTTTCTGAACTATTTTAAAAATCTTTGAATTGTTATTGTTATTAAAGTATAGATCTGGGCTATTATTATAAAACACTATATGGTACTCTTTTTTTCTCTTTTTTTTAACCAACCAGCTTTGTCTTGGTAGTAGGTGTAGATCTTTTTAATAATATAATTAACCATATTATTATTGTATTTCATGATACAATTTATTTTATTTGATTGATCATCAATATGGGATACTGTGACTATCAATGTGATTTATAAATAGTGCATTTTGTGCTATCTTATTTTGATTTATAATAAGTATCCTTATGAATTCTGTGTTTGTGTATATGAAATTTAATAAAAATATTGGAAAAGAAATAAAATAGCCTTTGTGTACAATATTATGCATTTAATGTAACTGCATAAGAATGGTACATTGGAGTCCTCAATTTTGTGAATATGATTTATTTGGTCTGAAAATGGAAGATGGAACCAATGGGACACGTCATGTTTTATAGTTCTTGCAATTAGAAACATAGAAAACCTACAGCACAATGCAGGCCCTTCGGCCCACAAAGTTGTGCCGAACATGTCCCTACCTTCGAAATTACTAGGCTTACCTATACTATCAGTTTTACTAAGCTCCACATACCTATCTAAAGGTCTCTTAAAAGACCCTATCGTTTCCACCAACACCTCCGTTGCCGGCAGCCCATTCCATGTGCTCACCACTCTCTGAGTAAAAAAAACTTACCCCTGACATCTCCTCTGTACCTACTCCCCAGCACCTTAAACCTGTGTCCTCTTGTGGCAACCATTTCAGCCCCGGGAAAAAGCCTCTGACTATCCACATGATCAATGCCTTTCATCATCTTATACATCTCTATCAGGTCACTTCTCATCCTCCTTTGCTCCAAGGAGAAAAGGCTGAGTTCACTCAATCTATTCTCATAAGGCATGCTCCCCAATCCAGGCAACATCTTTGTAAATCTTCTCTGCACCCTTTCTATGGCTTCCACATCCTTCCTATAGTGAGGTGACCAGAACTGAGCACAATACTCCAAGTGGGGTCTGACCAGGGTCTTATATAGCTGCAACATTAACTCTCAGCTCCTAAATTTACTTTCATGATTGATAAGGGCAATACATTGTATGCCTTCTTAACCACAGAGTCAACCTGTGCAGCAGCTTTGAGCGTCCTACGGACTCAGACCCCAAGATCCCTCTGATCCTCTACACTGCTAAGAGTCTTACCATTAATACTATATTCTGCCATCATATTTGACCTACCAAAGTGAACAACTTCACACTCATCTGGGTTGAACTCCATCTGCCACTTCTCAACCCAGTTTTGCATCCTAGCAATGTCTCTCTGTAAGCTCTGACAATCCTCCACACTACCCACAACACCACCAACCTTTGTGTCACCAGCAAATTTACTGACCCATCCCTCCACTTCCTCATCCAGGTCATTTATAAAAATCACAAAGAGTAAGGGTCCCATAACAGAACCCTGAGGCACTCCACTGGTGACCGACCTCCATGCAGAATATGACCTGTCTGCAACCACTCTTTGCCTTCTGTGGGCAAGTCAGTTCTGGATCTACAAAGCAAAGCCCCCTTGGATCACATGCCTCTTTATTTTTTCAATAAACCTTGCGTGGGGTACCTTATCAAATGCCTTGCTGAAATCCATTTGCACTTCATCTACTGCTCTTCCTTCATCAATGTGTTTAGTCACATCCTCAAAAAATTCAATCAGGCTCGTAAGGCATGACCTGCCCTTGACAAAGCCATGCTGACTATTCCTAATCATATTATACCTCTCCCAATGTTCACAAATCCTGCCTCTCAGGATCTTCTCCATCAACTTACCAAACACTGAGATATGACTCACTAGTCTATAATTTCCTAGGCTATCTCTACTCCCTTTCCTGAATAAAGGAAGAACATTCGCAACCCTCCAATCATCCGGAACCTCTCCCGTCACCATTGATGATGCAAAGATCATCAACAGAGGCTCAACAATCTCCTCCCTCGCCTTCCACAGTAGCCTGGGGTACATCTCATCCGGTCCCGGCGACTTATCTAACTTTTTGTTTTCCAGCACATCCTCTTTCTTAATACAGTATCTACATGCTTAAGCTTTTCAGTCTGCTGAAATTCATCACTACAATCACCAAGATCCTTTTCCATAGTGAATACTGAAGTAAAGTATTCATTAAGTACCTCTGCTATTTCCTCTGGTTCCATATACATTTTCCCACTGTCACACATGATCAGTCCTATTCTTTCATGTCTTATACTCTTGCTCTTCACATACTTGTACAATGCCTTGGGGTTTTCCTTAATCCTTCCAGCCATGGCCCCTTCTGGCTCTCCTTATTTCCTTCTTAAGCTCCTTCCTAGTAAACTTATAATCTTCTAGATCTCTAACATTACCTAGCTCTTTGAAACTTTTGTAAGCTTTTCTTGTCTTCTTGACTAGATTTATCATAGCCTTTGTACACCACGGTTCCTGTACCCTGTCTCATTGTAATGTACCTATGCAGAACCCCACAGAAATATCCCCTGAATATTTGCCACATTTCTTTTGTACTTTTCCCTGCGAACATCTGTTTCCAATTTAAGCCTCCAATTTCCAGCCTGATAGCCTCATAATTCCCCTTACTCCAATTAAACACTTTTCTAACTTGTCCGTTCCTATCACTCTCCAATGCTGTTGCAAAGGAGACAGAATTATGATCACTATCTCCAAAATGCTCTCCCACTGAGAGATCTGACACTGGACCAGGTTCATTTCCCAATACCAAATCAAGTACATCCTCTCCTCTTGTAGGCTTATCTACATATTGTGTCCGGAAACCTTCCTGAACACACCTAACGAACTCCACCCCATCTAAACCCTTCACTCTAGGGAGATGCCAATCGATATTTGGGAAATTAAAATCTCCCATCATGACAACACTTATTATTACACCTTTCCAGGATCTGTTTCCCTATCTACTCCTCGATGTCCCTATTACAATTGGGCAGCCTATAAAAAACACCCAGTAAAGTTATTGACCCCTTCCTGTTCCTAACCTCCACCCACAGATGGCAATCCCTTCATGGCATCCATGGCTATTTTCTGCTGCCGTGACTCTATCTCTGATCAACAATGCCATGCCCCCACCTCTTCTGCCTCCTTCCCTGTCCTTTCTGAAACATCTAAAACCCAGCACTTGAGTAACCATTCCTGTCCCTGAGCCATCCAAGTCTCTGTAATGGCCACCACATCATACCTCGAAGTACTGATTCATGCTCTAAGCTTATCTGCTTTGTTCTCAACACTCCTTGCGTTAAAATAGACACATTTCAAACCATTCATCTGAGCGCATCCCTTCTCTATCACCTGCCTATCCTCCCTCTTGCACTGTCTACAAGCTTTCTCTATTTGTGAGCTAACCTCCTCTTCTCCAGTCTCTTCAGTTTGGTTCCTACCCCCCAACAATTCTAGCTTAAACTCTCCCCAGTAGCCTTAGCAAACCTTCCTGACAGGATATTGGTTCCCCAGGATTCAAGTGCAACCCGTCCTTTTTGTACAAGTCACATCTGCCCCCAAAAGAGGTCTCAATGATCCAGAAATCTGAATCCCTGCCCCCTGCTTCAATCCCTCAGCCACACATTTATCCTCCACCTCATCCTATTCCTGTTCTCATTGTCGCGTGGCACAGGCAGTAATCCCAAGATTACTACCTTTGTGGTCCTGCGTCTCAACTTCCTTCCTAACTCCCTGTAGTCTTTTTTCAGGACCTCTTCCCTTTTTCTACCTATGTCATTGGTACCAATATGTACCACGGCCTCTGGCTGCTCTCCCTCCCACCGCAGGATATCTTGGACGTGATCTGAAACCCAGACCCTGGCACTTGAGAGGCAAACTACCATCCAAGTTTCTTTCCTGCGTCCACAGAATCACCTGTCTGACCCCCTAACTATAGAGTCCCCTATCACTACTGCCTTCCTCTTCCCTTCCCTACCCTTCTGAGCCACAGGGTCAGCCACTACCGCTTCCCCCAGGTAGGCTGTCCCCTCCCCCCAACAGTACTCAAACAGGAGTACTTATTGTCAAGGGGTTCAGCCACTGGGGTACTCTTTATTACCTGACTCTTCCCCTTCCACCTCCTGACTACAACCCATTTGTCTGTCTCCCTTGGTTCTGGTGAGACCACCTGCCTGTAACTCCTTTCCATCACCTCCTCACCCTCCCTGACCAGACGAAGGTCATCGAGCTGCATCTCCAGTTCCCCAAATCAGTCCCTCAGGAGCTGCAACTGCAGAAGACATTCTTCTGTCCATGAATAACTTTCCACAAAATGAAATGGAATTTATAAAATGAAAGGTACATTCTGAATCGATATGAAGTACCTTCAGAGTCTTTGACAATGTATCAGCTTAATCACTTCATTTTGGTGTTATCGTTTTTGTCAGTATTATTTTATTCTCTTAGGAGAACTCTCTGTTGGAAAAGTGACAACAATTTTCTCTATCAACTTCTAAATGCTATAATGTGACTGCACATCTGGTTTCGATTTACCTTGAAATTACCCGGAGAGAACTTGTTCACCCATTGACTCACTATTTAGGCTAAAGAGGATTATAACAGTTATTATTATTAGGTCTATGTGTATTTTAGTGTAGCTTAACATGTTGGCAATATTTCCCTCATTTCATTCTGCAGTAGATCCCAATGACTGAACTCATGATTGGAATTGTATATGTTTTAGCTACCAGCATCAATCATCTGTGGCCAGTTGAACAGAATTGTGTGAAAAAGGGAATTCAAGATGTGAACTGTCAAAAAGGTGATGAGAAAGGAAATGAAGTTTATATGGTGGATCTCTCCAACAATATCAATGGAGAGATGTTGGACACCAGGAAAATGTTGATAGAATCCATTAAAAGCTGACAAAAGACAATGACTCCCCTGCATCAATCACCTTTATACTACTTTATTCATTACATTCTGAAACTTAAAGAAAACATCTGTTGACAACTTTTTCTGTGAACATATTCAAGGGTTTTATGCAAATGGGAATATTTGATAATTAATTCCTTTTCAAATTTCTAGGAGCTATAATTAGGAAGGCAATTGCTGATCAGTGATAGGACAGTTGGCTAATCATGATATCCCAGATATGGGGACTAGAGGCAATGGGTTATAATTAACAGCAGGCAAATTTACATTCTCCTCAAGGGATTGACAGATGGGTCACCAGTGAGCTAGCCCCCAATTTCCACAGAATGGCAAAGGCAGGGAAAACTGGCAAGGCAGCCAAAGAACTGGTGGAGAAGGCTAAATCCAATTTATATTTGATATTTGCTCCCCCTGTACTGGTACAATCCCCAGATCCAGATTCATCAGGGTCATTTTCCTCACAGGGCCATCAATTTACAGATCATACTGAAGCTTCTCCTGAACACCTTTCAGTAACACCTCTCTTTTCTGCTCAATGCTATTACTATTCCATCCTATTTTTGGATAGATGAGATCCCTCATTGTCACTACTCTATGGAACTTTACACATTTCTCTTCATATTTGCTCCTCAGTATTCTCCCACTGATTGATGACCAACAAAACAGTTTCAATAGTGTAATCATACTCCTCTATTGATTAGTTATGTGAAACAAAAAGAACCTGTCCTTGATTATTCCAGCATATCCTCTTTCCCCAGCTCAGAAACATTTTTCTTAATCAAGACTGTTACTCCATATGTGTTTCTCCCTTTCTGAGCACCTTCTACAGATAAATATTTGGAACCATTCCTGTCTAGTTTTAGCTAGGTCAATGTTATGACACACTAATGCAGTCAGTTACCCTTGCACTCCACCTAACCTGTTTAATATTAATTCTATAGATGTATGCATACCTTTTTGTATCTATCTTAGTTTCCCATCTAAAGACTGCATTTCTTGTTCTATTTATTTCACTCTCTCATACTTATATTATACAAGGAACAAACTAGTTAAGCTGTGCAGTCATTTTCCAAGAGAGTAGCAAGGCACTGGAACAGGATACCATTTCATACGGTGAATACTAATTCACAAGATTCCTTTAAACCAGAGCTTAATGGGTCATGGTTTGTGTTGAAATCTTTTTATACAAGATTTAGTAACTGATCATGTTATCCAGACTTCAAGGGTTATTGCTGATTAGTTTCTATTGCCAGGAGGTTGGAGAAGAAGTTCCTATGGCTCAAGGACAGATTTTACCTTGTTGTTATAAGACTACTGAATGGTACCCTTGTGTGACAAGATGGATTCTTGACCTCGGAATCTACCTTGTTATGATCTTACATCTTATTCTCTAACTGCACTGCACTTTCTCTGTAACTGTTACAATTCATTCTGCATCATTGCTTTATCTTGTACTATTTCAGTACATGTTGAGTAAAGTTAACATTGAGAGGATAAATTTACTCATCTTCACTCGCCCTATTGCTGAACTGTTCCCACAATCCATGGGCTCACTTTCAAGGACTCTTCATCTCAGGTTCTCAATAGTTATTACTAATTCATTTAGTATTATTACTTTTTAAAATTTTGTATTTGCACAATTGTTGCACCCTCATTTTTTGCATTGTTGGGTGCCGTCTTCCATTGAAATCTCAGGGTTGTACATGGTGACATATATGCACTTTGATAATAAATTTACTTTGAACTTTAATAAATTAATCTGTATGAAGAGTATTATAACTGTACCTCAGTACATGCTGCAATAATAAACCAACTCCAAATCCAGTCTTGACACTTCTGTAAGATAGTTTGGCTCCAGTTAATCTGGAGTGTCTATAATACAATGTGCAAGATATTTTAACTGTAGGATTAGGCTGGGTGGATCACTGTATTACTTCTGTCTGAAATTTTCATAGTTCACTCTATCCAAATCAAATCTTTGGCTGAATCGCAATCAGGTTTAATATCGATGGCATATGTTATGAAATCTGTTGTTTTGCAGAAGCAGTACACTGCAATACATAATTTTAATAAATATAACTTACAATAAGAAGCATATGTAAAATACAGAAAATTAAGTCAAATAAGTGGTGCAAAAAGAGAGGGGAGAATTACGGACTCAGTGTTCATGGGTTCATCATCCATTCAGAAAGCTGATGGCAGAAGGAAAGAAGCTGTTCCTGAAATATTGAGTGCGAGTCTTCAGGCTCCTGTACCTCCTCCTTGATGGTAGCAATGAGAAGAGGGGATGTCCTGGGTGATGGGTGTCACTAATGATGAATGCCAGCTTTTTGAGGCATCGCCTTTTGAAGGTGTCCCCGATGCTGGGGGAAATTGAGATTGCTGAATTTACAACTTTTCAATCATGTACAGTGGCCTCTCCACACCAGGCAATGATGCAACCAGTCAAATGCTCTCCACAGTACATCCGTAACAATTTGCAAGTGTATTTGGTGATGTACCAACTCTCCTCAAACCCCTAATGACATTTGGTGCTGTCATGCCAATATGTTGGGCCCAGAATAGATCCTCAGAGATGTTGACATCCAGAAACTTGAAACTGCTCACCCTTTCCACTTCTGGGTGTGTGTTCCCTCAACTTCCCCTTCCTGAAGCCCACAATCAATTCCTTGGTTTTATTGATGTTGAGTGTGAAGTTGTTGCTGCGACTCCACTCAGCTAGCTAATCAATCTCGCTCCTGTATGACTCCTCATCACCATTTGAAAGTCTGCCAAGTATTATTACATCATTGCCAAATTTATTGATGGTGTTTGAGCTGTGCCTAGCCACGTAATTGTGGGTGTAGAGAGAGTAGAGCGATGGTCTAAGCATGTATCCTTGAGGTGCTCCGATGATGAATGTGAGTGAGGAGGACTGTTGATTAGGACTGAGAGTATGATTGAGTTGAACACTGAGTTATTATCATAAACAGGTGCCTGACGCAGATATTGCTGTTTTGGTTTTGATGGGTAGGTATTACCCCACCCATCAAAACTAAAACTGAACCCACGGTATATTCATTCTAAATCAGGGATTCATTGTTCTCGGTGTTCTGACCTTCAGTGGGACAAGTGAAAAGGGCACAAGCCAGTCTCTGACTCTAGACTACCCATTTCTGTTCTTCGTTAATTTCAATTTACCTCCTCATTTATATTTGTTTATCTCTATCTGGTTATCCATCTTTCACCAGCTTCTTCCTTTCTGATTTAATTTATTGTCACTGATTGCTTTGCAAAGATTAAAATCCAGACTTGTAAAACACAACCAGAGAAAATGAGGGAATGAAGAGTCAATAATGCACAACATCGAAGCAAATAGTTGGATAATTGAAAAAAATAACAATAAATAATAATTCACAATGAAAGATTCAATGAAATTTTGAAAATAGTAGAATAAGTCAAGTATTCAAATTTCATTTCAGATACTTGAACACAAAATGCAAAGATAAAAAAACAATAAGTAATGAAAATAATTAATAATCTCAATATGAGGATGCCCCGAGGTGGTAGCCATCTCAATAAGATTAAGTTTTATGTTCAGATTTACGAAGAGAAGAATGGGTTAAAAACTGGTATCTTAAACTGAAATAAGATCCGCTATGCTGGCAGGAAAGCAGAGCCGGCCGAAGTGACCTGGCAAGTCCCGTGAACAGATTGGTCAACTTAGATGTAGCAGCAGATATTCGAGGGGATCTTTTGGAATGTATTAAATCTTCACAAGGGAGAGATGCATAGTTCTCATGGGTGACAAAATTATGCAGATATCTCAAAGGCTGCTGTAAAGACTGTAATTCTCCAGCAGTTACGTTTCTGTACATACAACTTCTATACGAGTTTCAACTTTTTTTTTGACAAGCAAAATCACCCGCAAGGATTCCGGACCTCAACTCCAGCTGGTAAACCACTAAATTACCTGACCTTCGTTTTTTCCAATCCCAAACCCTTTTCAGTCTACTACCAATATTTCACATCTTGCCAGAACAAAACATCAGATGCAGTCTAGCTCATGGGCAAACAGGATTTATCAGACATCTGAGAGTTCTCTGAAGGGATGTACAGCATTTGCCATTGCTGAGAAATACATGGCCATTTTTTCAGAGTACACAGATCCAGGAATAATAAGGCAGTGAGCAATGAGAACTTAGTGTCTTCAATATTAATACTCAAGTGATAAAGGAAACAAATACAAGGGAATGATCAACATTGGAGCACCACAAGGGTGTGTGCTTAGCCCACTGCTCAACCCTCTCTATACCCTTGATTGTGTAGCCAGGAATAGCTCAAATGCCATCTATAAGATGGCTGATGATACAACCATTGTTGGTAGAATCTCAGATGGAGATGAGAGGGAGAACAGCAGTGAGATATACCAATTACCTGAGTGGTGTTACAGCAACAACCTTGCACTCAATGCCAGTAAGACTGAAGAACTGACTGTGGACTTCAGCAAAGTTGAGATGAGGGAACACAAACTGATCCTCATAGAGGGAAGAAATGGAGAGAGTGAGTAACTTCAAGTTCCTGCATGTCAATGTCTCTGAGGATCTAACCTGGTTCCAACATAGCAATGCAGCTATAAAGAAGGCAAGACAGCGGTTATAGTTCATTAGAAGTTTGAAGAGATTTGTTTTGTCACTTAAAACACTCAAAAACTTCTACAGATATACCACAGACAGCATTCTGACAGGCTGCATCACTGTCGTGTATGGGGGAGGGGGTGGGGAGCAGCTAGTGCACGGGATCGAAAGAAGCTAAAAAAAGTTGTAAAACTAGTCAGCTCCATCTTGAATACTAGCCTCTGTAGTATCCAAGGCAGCGTCCACTATAAAGGACCCCATGATCCAGGACATGCCCTTTTCTCATTGTCACCATCAGGAAGGAGGTACAGAAGCCTAAAGGCACACACTCAGTAAATCAGGAACAGCTTCATCTCCTCTGCCATCCGATTCCCAAATGGAAATTGAACCCTTGAACACTACCTCACATTTTTTTAAATTAATTGTTTTTGCACTACTATTTTTAAATTTAACTATTTAACACACCTACATCATATGTACTTACTGTGATTCATTTGTTTTTTCCATATTATTATGTATTGCATGGTACTGCTGTTACTAAGTTAACAAATTTCACAACATATCAAACCTGATTCTGATTCCACACTCTGATGGCAAGTGAAAGCATTGAAGACAGCATCAAATTTAATGAACAAGAAATCACATAATTGTAAAAGAATGTGTGGCAGGTCTGAAAACTGAATAGAATATAAAAACAGGATGTCTCAGATAAATTAGGAAGCAAAAATTAGAAAATTGCTGAAAACATAAAAGATAGTTTCCATAGATATTTTAAAATGTAAATGTTAGTCCTGTGAAGATTGACTGAGCCTGGAGAATTAATGAAGAAGAATAATGAGATGATGGTTGTAGCAAATGTCAGTCTTCTCTACAGCAGATAAAAAGTGTTTCAGAAATAGTTGTAAACTGTAAATACAAACGAAGAACTCGGGATAATTGCAATCTTCATGAAAATGTACTATGCAACTGGTAGTCATTTTCAGCCACCTTCAGGATATTTGAAAAATTATAGCTCCTCAAAATCACATCATCAAAATTGCATCTCTGGCTCTACTTTTGTTTCGACTATTGTTATTCAAATTATCAGAGTTCTTACTGATATACTAAAATCAAATCATATGATTTACTAGTTCCAGTGACACACTTTATACGTGCGTTTTCTAAACAGGTCAAATCTACTCATTCACAGAAGGTTTTTCAGAATTCCTTAAAATCCTCGAAAAATTTTCCTTCTATAATGTATTATAAATGCTCTCAATGGGCCACAGGGTGACCGTAAAAGCCCGCAGGGTGGCGCTATTGCACTAGCTCGCAGAGACAGCTGTAAAAAGAACCGATCAGCTGGGAAACCTTGCTTATTTATGTATACCTTTCGTAACTTGTTTAAAAGCGTTTAAACTCCAAGTTGCAAGATGCTTATATGATTACATGTAAACAGAATTTAAATTTCTTTGATATGTACAGCATTCGGAAAACAAAACTGCAGACGTTGGAATCTGAAACAAAATGCCGAAGGAGCTCAGCCTGTCAAGCAGAGCAGACGAGAACAGATCGGGCTTTGTAACTTTCACTCTTCCTCCATTTGTAAGGATGGGTCCCGATCCCAAATGTTAACTGGTTTCTCTAATCACAGGTGGCGTTCGACTGGCAGTTTTGCTAGTATGTTCTGTATTTTGTTTTACACATTGCTTTTCCCGTTTCTCCACGCTTTACAAAATAAGAATGCATTACTCATTTGTAATGGGTGTAGGCAAGTGTAAAAACCCAGTCATGCAGAGCAAGCCCACACGTCTTCGTTGGATTTTCATTTCTTTCTTGGATTTAAAACACGTTGGGGTTTTTTTTGTTAAAAGCACAGAACGGCGTTTGTGGGATAATTGGAGGTAAATTTATGCATTCAATACCTGGCAGTAATCTGGTGGAACAGACCACTTGTTCAATATTTACCATTACTGCATTTAAATCAACTGATTCTAAGCGGGGTTCCAGCAGCTTAGTACTCAGAGAGTAAGAAAACTTATTCCGTTATGTTAGTTGAGTATAAATCAGTAAGACAGTTCTTGTGCTCTTCTTTAATTTGTGGCCTGGGATTTCTTCTTACATATAGGAGGCACAGGCTGATTTTTTGACATCCCATGTGGATTAAAGTACTTTTTGAAATCTAGTGCTATTTTATTACAGAACAAAATACTTCCACGAATCTTCTTCCCACTAAATAGATTAGTTCTGTTGGCATCATTAATTTATTGTCTACATTACATGCATAACAATGTGTAGTAGTGCTGTCAGAATAAACCTCAACATTTTTTAAATTACAATGGACTCGGGTGAATTAATTATGGATTCTTACCCACTCTCTGCACATACTCACTGATTTCCTTGCAGTTCCATTATATGTTAGTCTCTGCTTTGTATATATTCAATAACTGTACAGCAGAGAGTGTTAAATATCCCAGACCCTAAGAAAGGAAGAAACTCTTCAACCCTTCTTTAAATAGGTGATCATTTATTTTAAATTCATGTCTCTATTTCTGGACATTTTCCTTTTTACATATTGTTGAGCAGAAAGAAAGTTGGAATGTCCTACCTTGTCAATATATAGAACACAGGTAGCTAAAGCACATTACAGGCCCTTTGGCCCACAATGTAGTACTGACCATCAATATTGTTACTTATTTTGATGCAGAAATGCAAAAAGTAACTAAACATGGAACATATTGTTGCTGAAATGCAAATAGTGATTAGACTAAGCACAGAGAGGGTGGTTATCCCAATAACCCTGATCCATTCATGATCCTGTCAGAGATATACCTTTACTTTGGATGGCAAGAAGTGCAGGAATTATGGAAATATTAGGCCAATAAAGATACAGGCAATTTAATAAATATTCAGTTAACAAAATCATATAAAATAATCAGCTTACTAGTTACGATAGTAATAATTTAATTTTTGTAGACTATGTACAGTATTTCCAAGTTCCTTGGGTGAACCCAAGAGTTCCAGCCACAAGAGACTGTAGATGCTGAAACCTGAATCAACAGGCAATCTCCTGGAGGAACACAAGAGGCAAAGCAGCATCTATCGGGGAAAGGAAATGCTGACATTCCAGGTTGAAACCCTGTATAGAATTGCCAGTTTATTATTAACTGTATGGTTAAGCAGATCATCATGATAACAAACATATCTAGTACTTCTATTCGTGCTGTGGAAAAGAAACATTCTGTGATTCCATAGTATTTTATGGAAGCTGTAAATCATCAGTCATGACTACTACATCAGTTCAATTTCTCTTTCTAATACTTAACTACATTCAAAGTTACATATACTTATTTGCATTTTATCGAGAGGTGTTTAAAGAATCTTGTATGACTCAGCTGTTGGTGCCATAGGAATAAAGTTCTTGAGTAAAGCTGTAGGCAACTAAATCATGAGTCATGAAGGAAGCTTCATGTTGCGTTTTCTAACTCCAAAACATGAAACTAACTGAAAGGAAAACAAAGGAGCGGAGAATGTGGGTCTAATTTTGTTTTTACTCCGTCGAGGTGCACATATATCACTTAGTAACATCATGACATATACAATTCATGTATTTTTACATATTACCCATAATGAATTATTTAAACAAAGAATGGTTAAACAATATATTTACAGTATTATTCAAATATTAAACACACAACACTCCCCACCTTTCTACTAACAATTGACTCTGCTCTCCTCAGTTGGTCAATGTGTTATCTCCAGATGATTACCAGATGCAATCTCCACTGTGTAAGAGAGTGGTCCAGTTCTGTTCTGAATCTTTCGAAGTACTCACTTTTCATCACTTCTGTAGTCCCTTGCCAGGACTGCTTGTCCAGGAGTGAAACATCAAATCTCCTTTTTTGAGGAGCCCTAAATTTGTCTCAGCTGTTTCTCCTGCATTCTCCTTCTGAGATTTGGGTTCAGGGGATCAAAGTGTGAATGCAAGGGACGGCCAAAGAACAGCGTAGCGGATGAGTGTGCTGCATTGTGACATGCAAGGAGGAAATCGGTGAGCTTCTGGTTCAGCGTCAGTGTAGTGTGTTTTGCTGACAAACATTTCCACCAAGCCATTTGTAGCTGGTGGTGCAGTGCAGATGTAATATCTCATATTCCATTCATTTTCGGAACGACTGAAACTGTTCTGCCACAATCTGTGGTCCACTGTCACTGACTAAGTGTCCTAGAAAAACAGTCCTTCTGAAGAGGCTGTAGTGGAGGCTGGCCACTTTGTAGCTGCATCTTCTTCTACTAAGAAACTTGTGCCCATGACTGGTCTGGCGAAAGTTCTCTGCCAGGACAATGCAGGCCATTCCCAGGGATGGAGAGGTGCTGCTCTTGGCATCTTCTGGACATGATTGCATCCCGAACAGTGCACAGCGAGCTGCTCGATCTGCTGATCTATCCCAGGCCACCAGACAAGCTTCGAGCCAATGCTTTCAATTTGACGCTGCATAGATGACCAGCATGTAGCTCCTCCAACACTTCAGCTCTCAGCTTGACTGGAAAAACAACTCTCAAACCCCCACATAAGGTAAAATGAGCTTACCCATCACGGGCAAGCTCATTTTGACGCCGGTAAAAATGGGGGGACTGGAATTCCTGCTGCATATTCCAGCCATTTCGGGTTGCCATGTGGATCTGGGACAGCGTGGGGTCTTTTCCAGTTTCCCTTTGGATCATCTCTGCTGTCATAGGGAGACATTCGATTTGCATTAGGGAAAATGCGCCCTCTTTTGTAAATTTTTCGGATATTTCCTTTTCCAATGGTAAACAGGACAATCCAACAACAGTTCCATGATTAGTCATCCTCTTGAATTCAATCTCGTAACTGTGTCCTCCAAGAACCAGTGTCCACCTGTGCATTCATACTGCTACTGTTAATGAAATACCCCTCCGTATGTTGTAAATGGGCACTGGTAGTTAATGATAGGTAACGAGGGAAAATTCTCTCCCATACAAGTTCTGGTTGAAATATTTTACAACCCGAACTAGACTCCAGTCCTCTCTGTCAAGGTGTGCATAATTTTTTTCTCTGCAGTTGTCAGAAAACATGATGCAAAGGCTATAGAGTATTCACTTCCATAATATGACATGACTCACCTTCAGTATATTATAGTGCAAGGAGTCACAGGCAAACTTCATAAGCAATGTGCATCTTCATGTGTGAGTACAGTGCCTGACGTCACCATTTCCCTTACCTTTTGGAAAGCCACCTCACACTGCTTTGTCCATGGCCATTTTTTTTCTTGACCCTTAATAAGAAGTTGAAGGGGTGGAGCACAGTAGCCAGTTTTGGCAGAAACCTGTTGCAGTAGTTGATAAATCTTAACAAGGACCACAACTGTAACATGTCCTTTGGCTTTGGGGCATCCACAACTACTTGAATTTATTTTCAGCACACTTGTGTAATCCTTGTCTATTGACCACAGTAAGTGATGCTTGATTTAAAGAATTCACACTTGTTGCATCACACTCTGACTCCATAATCTTATCATCTTTTTAACACTGTCTTGACATTTTGGAGATGTTCTTTGTCATTCTTACTGGTAACAATGAGGTCATCCAGGTAACACTGAGTGCCTGGGCAGCCTTGCAGCACCTGGTCCATAGCTTTCTGCCAGAGCGCAGGTGCAGATGCTACTCCAAAAATAAGCCTATTATAGTGATAAAGCAATTTGTGAGTATTTATGGTGAGAAACACTTTGGACTCTTCTTCCATCCGCATCGGTAGGTAAGCCTCAGCTATGTCCACTTTGCTGAAGTGTTTCTCTCCAGACAGGTTTGCAAAGATATCCTCTATCCTGGGCAGATGGTATTGATCTACTTTCAGTACTGGGTTGATAGTGACCTTAAAGTCACAAATATCCTGACAGACCCATTATTTTTAGCCACCGGGATGACTGGCATTGGCCATGGGATCCTCTCAACCATGGAAAGAACTTCTTCAATCTCCATGTGATCTAGCTCACTGGCTACTTTATCATGGAAGGTTTAAGGAACCAGACGAGCTTTGTAAAACTTGGCTGTAGCATTTTCATTTAACTCTATTTTTCCCTTGATATATTTGAGATTTCCAATGCCATCCTTGAACACTGTTGTGGCATCATCCAGTACCTTCTTTAGTTCCCTTTCAGTTGATTCTATTACAGGGGTTGTGGCATGCAAATGGTGGATGGATCTCCAATCAAGCTGGAGTTGTCTCAGTCAATATCACCCCCATAATATAGGCACTCCTGTTTTTACCACATAGAAGCCCAATGTGTCTTGTTGGTTGTTGTATCTCAATGTTAGAAATACCATTCCTACAGGAATTATCTTTTCTCCAGTATAAATTCTTAGTCGGATATCTGCAAGCTTCAGTTTAGTACCTTTAAAATGGGGTTCAAACTCATTTTGTAATGTCTGAAACAGCTGAATCAGTGTCCTTCCTTCCTTTCTTTTTTAATCTTTTTATTGAGTTTCATATATATATATAAGAAAAAACATAACATAATAATGAATAGATTATAAATACAATAGACTTGAAATTACATTAGTAATAGGATAATAATATCCTATTAAACATCAACAAAAAAGTACATTAATCAATCATCTGTATAATTATATATGGAAAAAAACAAAAATAATCATCAAAAGAAAAGGAAAAAAATTTGAAAATATATAAAAGAGAATATATATTGAAAAAAACCACTAAACTAAACATGGGCAATAATAACAGTTTATAAGTATGTGATAGTGTCAAGAAAAAACTCCGGAACTCCATACCTGAACAAGAATAAGCAGAGAGAGGGTCTGAAAAAGGCCAAATTAATTCATATGAAAATGTCGAATGAACGGTCCCCAAGTTTCTTCAAATTTAATTGATGAGTCAAAAATAGTGCTTCTAATTTTTTCCAAACTCAGATAAGAAATAGTTTGAGAAAACCACTGAGACGTGGTAGGAGGATTTACTTCTTTCCAGTTTTGTAATATAGACCTTCTGGCCATTAATGTTACAAAAGCAATCATTCGTCTGATTGGAGGGGAAAACTGATTACCATCCTCATTTGGTATACCGAAAATTGCAGTAATAAAATGAGGTTGTAAATTGATATTCCAAATTGAGGAAATGGCACCAAATATGTCCTTCCAATAGTTATGTAAAGTGGGACATGACCAAAACATGTGGGTCAATGAAGCCACTTCTAAATGACATCTGTCACATAGAGGGTTAATATGAGAATAGAATCGAGCAAGCTTATCTTTAGACATATAAGCTCTATGTACAATTTTAAATTGTATTAAAGCATGTTTAGCACATATAGAAGAGGAATTAACCATTTGTAAAAATTTTTCCCATTTATCTGTTGATATATTGTATCGAAGTTCTTTTTCCCATTCTTGTTTAATTCTATCTGATATTTCTGGTTGTATCTTCATAATCATGTTATAAATAAAAGCTACTAATCCCTTCTGACAAGGATTAAAGGTGAAAATCAAATCTGAGAAAACAGCTGAATCAGTGTCCAATTCCTTTTTAATTAACTTGTCATCAACCTCTGGTGTAAGCCACATTACAAATTAGTGCTTGTTTTGAAACAGCACCATGATCTTTTCTGTTCTCACTGCAGTTCATTTACTTCTGTCTACACAACATGCTCTTTGTATGTGTCTACTTTGTTGCATTTCTGCAGGTTTCAACTTTAAGCCTGCATTGGTCTAGTCTATGTGACCCTCCCACAATGGTAACACAAATTGTTTGGCCAGCCAATTTCTGTTTAAACATTGCAATTTTGATCATGCTCAATTTCATTCCTGACTGCAACTCAATTGCATCTCTGTCTGCGGTCTCCGTTGATACAGCTATTTCAACTGTTTTTTAAAATGCAAATTATGCTTCAGTTAGGAGCCATTTTTGAATGCTTTGTTGTAAGATTCCACAAGTGAAACAATCTCTCAATGCATCATTAAACTCATTACCAAACTGACAATGCTCAGACAATCTCACCAATTCAACCACGTCAGCTGAAATGGGCACCCCTTCTTTTTGATTCTGCTTAAGAAACCTAAAGCATTCTGCAATCAGCAATGGTTTGGGTTCAAAAGTTTCCTGCATTATCATGGTATTAACAAAGCTCATTTTGACTGACTTGGTTGGAGCAGTTTAGTGTCTAAGCAAATTGTATGCCTTTAAAACCAATGCCGTCAGCAAAATTGGCACACACCTCTCACTGGCTATTTCATTTGCTCAGTATATACAAGCCAGTTATCCATTATGTAATCAAACATGCCAATTTTTCTGATGTGGTCAGCCATTTCTGCTCTTTATTCTTATCTATATACTACTAAAACTCTCATGCTCTGTTTGTGACCTCCAATTAGCCCCAATGGTGCATTACAACAGCATTTTTTTTTAACTAAGTCGACTTAAAATTATAGAATGCATGCGAAGTTCGGGGTTATATATTTGTATAAAATTGCTCACTTGTCAATCAACAGGTCCTGCTTTCCACAACCTGAGCCGATTCCAGTTTTAACAGAAAATGCGACAACACCATGACGCATGCGCACAGATAGCCTCAGTAGTGCTTCACAATGCTTACAGCAGCGGCACCATCAGCAGCAAAAAGGCAGGGCTATCACGTCCATTTAGGAGAGCGCCAACCACATCAAGAAAAATCAGCACCCTGTAGACTTTGATGCTACTGCTTCGTATCTTCTATCCAGCATTAGAGGAAAAAAAATAGGGACAGCCTAATTATGGTGCGTGTCCGTCTTGCTAACAAACACTGAAATCAACAATCTACAGCAATTATGGAACCGGTTCAAGAAAACAATGTCTGAAGATTTCTTACAAATGGAGAGGAGAACTATCAATGATCCTAATATCATGATCGATGAGAGGCATCATGGACAAGATCTTCTGTATTTCCAGGAGAAACTTGAGAACTTGGGCAAAACACTTGAAGAATATAACTTGCAAAACCAAAAAACAGTACGATTACTCAAAGTGCTGGCAATCTGGAATTATTGTGTGAACTGCAATACAACAGAGATGAACAGCAGGAATTTGTTTCACAGAAGGAGCCCCTATTGAATAATGAGCAAAGAGAAGGACTGGACTCTTCCTGATGTAGAAACAGCAAGAATGAGGCCTTTGGGGGTATTTTAACCATTTGCTGTGGTGATTTCCATCAGCTTCTAGCAGTTGTGAAATGCAGAAATGATGCTGATGTAGAGAATTCATGCATAAAAAAATCCTACTTATGGAGAAGCTTCATCAAGTTTCAATTGAAGAGAAACATGCGGTTGAGTGAGGGAGAAGGATGATATTCTGAGTTCTTATTGGATGTTGGAGAAGGCAAGATTGAGAAAAATGAAAATGATGAAATCGAATTACCTGAAGATATGATTCTGTCAGCAAAAACTATGGAAGAATGCATTGATTTCATCTGCCCAACATTCGTCAATCCTGCAGAACTGTTCTTGAGGAATTCTATCTTGGTTCCTCTCAATGAAATGATGCGAAAAATAAACTTCACATGCATTAGATACTTCCCTGGAATCATGAAAGAATACTGTTCCTTCAATGCTGTAAGTGAAGGAGCTAATGCCACTCATTTTCCAACAGAATTCCTTGATTCGGTCGAACTCCCTGGATTGCCACTGGATAAACTGGAACTGAAGAGGGAGATCTCCCATCATTTCAATGAGGAACTTGGATCCACCAAGGCTTTGCAATGGAACGCGAATGATGGTGGAAAAACTGCACAACAATCTCATCATACCAAAGATAAACACTGGTGCGTTCAATAATGACATTGTCATAATCCCAAGGATTACTCTCAATTTACCAGAAGAGGAAGATGCCCCACTTCCGCAGAGCCAGTTCCCGATAGAGTCATGCTTTGCTATGACTATACATAAGACACAAGGCCATGGAGAATGTGTTGATTTATCTGGAGAAACTGGTATTCCAGCATGGTCAACTGTATGTGGCTTTAAGCCAGGGAAAAAGAAATGAAAATGTTATAGTATTCTTGAAGGGTGGCAGATCAACCAGAAATGTTGTCATCAAAAGTGTCCTTTGTTAAACGAGGAGGAGCTATATTTGTCTTGTTAGACGTCTTTCTTCTTTAATAAACTGAGTTTTTCTTCTTTAATTTTCAAAGCACATCACATCAGACTGCACTATCTTTCTCTCAAAGGGTGCCCCAATGGGTCATCCGGTTGTCTAGTATGATTATTATCACCTGATACTCACAGTTTATAAACCCGTGAATTAGCCTTTTCTTTTGCAAAGTTAAATGTGCTGCTACAAAGGAAAAAAAAATTGCTATGCTTTTTTTAAACTCAACCTTTTTTCAGGGTGCTCTTGTTTAACTTGAATGTCACAGTGCGCTTCAACAGGTACTGTAGGTGGTCATCTCTGGTTCATTGCCACTGTTGTGTTTTGTAACTCCAAAAAAATAAGAAACTAATTGAAAGGAAAAAAAGGCAGCTGAGATTGCGAGTCTAAATCCATTTTTACTTTAAGAAAGGCAAACACATAACTTGTGGTAATGTCATGACACATGCCATTCAGGTATTTTAACAAATAACCCATAATGAATTATTTAAGTAACAAGAGATGCTTAATCAAGCAATATATTTACAACATTATTGAAATATTAAACACACAACATTTTAGGCTACCAATGACAAGTCTTTTAAAGCACCAGATAGAAATGAGACTGAAGCAAAATACTACTCAAAAGGTTTTCCATAAGGAAATGTCATTTGCCATGAGAAGGTGTTTCAAAAGCTGGAAGCTTCTTCAAAGCAAATTGCTGGTTTTAGTTTTAGTTTGTTTCCGCTTGGGCAACTGTTCGTAAAGTTTGTAAATCCGTTATGCTATGTGTTGAGTTATTCCCAAAGTAACTAAGATGCAGGAGAACTATTGTCGTTTTCAGTGCATCTTTAAATCAGAATCACTTTCATTACCACTGACATATTGTGGTGAACTACATATACCTGTCTGGACACACCCCGCTCCCTCGCTGACTGTTCCTGTGGCTCCTCACACTGACCCTGGTATAAAGGCGATCGGAGGCACTGCTCCTCCCTCAGTCTCCAGGATGTTGTGTGGTGGTCACTTGCTGCTTGTGCTTTCTTAAAAGCCTACCTTAACTCACGTCTCCGAGAGTTATTGATGGTGCATCACATATGTCATGCAATGTTGTTGTTTTTGTGGCAGCCATATATTGCAAGACATTAAAAATGGCTACAAGTTACAGAAGTATAAAACAAATAGTACCAAAGAGGAATAGTGAGGTAGTGTTCAGAATGTTTAAACTGAACTCTTTGCTGATTTATCATTTTCTGTTTGAGTTGATTAGGCATGTAATTTACACTTATTAGTTATGAATTTCAAGTGCAACACTGGGTGTAATTGGTTTACTTGATGCAAGTCTGTTCATGTATATTTAGGTTGCATAGTTAATAATTTGATTATCTGAAAGAACCAGTTTATTTTCCACAGCTTTGCTTATTGCTTGGGAAAGTAAGTCCTGAAATGAATAAGAATCAGTAACTCAGAAGGACTGAAATAAAAAGCAGCAGGATCAAACAGGGAGTTGGTAGTATAATGGAATCAGCAGGAAGTTCAAGAAAGTTTGATTGGCTGTAAAATTACACTGGGATGATACAGAATATAGGAAGTAATACCAAAACAATGAAATTAACAAAGAACTGGCAAAGAAATATGAGCTAAGCTCATATATTTGCTTAGGAACTTAACTGAACATAAACTGATATCCTTGGGTGCATCAGATTAGCTCATTATTTGTAAAGTCAAAAATAGCTTATCAGAAAGAATTAATTTCCTTTCAAAGCACTTGAATATTTCAATCCAGTATTTCTGAATTGAGGGACAAAAATAATATGCTCAGAAGTCAGCTTAGACTGAATCAATTTGAAAGTTATCCTTATATAGGTACTTGGACATTAATATTTCTAAACAGAAGCAGTTAGACTTCTTTTATTTTAAAAATCCTACTTTTCCTTCAGTTTCACAGGGAATTGCTGGCACTTACTGTCATAAATGTTAGCAAGTACACATTCACAAAAGTTTCAGATTTGCTGGTAGGTTACCCTGGTGGATTCTCAGCCTCACTTAAACACCGAATTCTACCTGGAGTCCAGCAAGAGAAAGTAACCTTATTGACCTCCCCAGAGGTTTGCTGGGGAATCTAATTGCTGACTTCCTATAAAGTTAGGACAGGAGCAGATACAGCATTTTAAATGACAAGGATCTTTAGTTTAGCATTTAAATGTATTTAACTATTTTAAAGCATTTTATGAATTTTTAATATAAACAATTTAGTCATTATTGTTTTGCTCAAATCACTTAACTGCTGTTTAATACTGGGCAGCACGATGCTGCATTAGGTAGTGATGTTGTCTCTCAGCTTGTGACACCCGGTTTCAAACCTGATCTTAATTGCTGTCAGTGCAGAGTTTGCTTGTTTCTCCCCTGTGGAGTTTCCCCAGGTGCTTTGATTTTAAAATAATCTTTTCCTTTTATAGATAATGACAATTTCAATGTACTACTTAGAATAATTATATTGATGCATCACAGAAAATCATGTTGTGTCTTATACTACAGAAACTGGCCAATCTGATATGCCCAGCATATGCCTTCTCCTACTTTCCTTGCCTTTATTCCAACAGTTCTGTTTCAGAGTGGTTTTCCAGCATTTGCAATCTGATCTCATCATTATGTGCCATGTCATTTGATGTAGGCGATTATGGTCATGAGACCATGATTGTTCTTAGCAAATTTTTCTACAGAAATGGTTTGCCATTGCCTTCTTCTGGGCAGTGTCCTTACAGGATGGGTGACCCCAGGCATTATCAATACTCTTCAGAGATTGTCTGCCTGGTGTCCGTGGTTGTATAAACAGGACCTGTGATATACACCAGCTGCTCATATGACCATCCACCATCTGCCCCCATGGCTTCACATGATACTGATGGGGGGGGGGGGGTTGCTAAGCAGGTGCTACACCTTGCTCAAGGATGAAGAGCAGGCTAGTGGAGGGAAAGAGGCCCTTACACCTCCTACGGTAGAGACATATCTCCACCCTGCCGCTCAGCAGGATTAAACACTGTTTTTCTTAAAAAAACATCAGGATGAAGTGAAAACATGTTTGAAAAACCTTCCATCTACAATGGAAGTGTAGCAAGTTATCTGATATATTAATGTCAGTGTATTAGGGAAAAAAGATTCTAAGCTGAGCATGTTACATCAGAAGATTTTTAAAAGCATTAAGGCGGTAAAGATTACATCCTTCATCCTAACTCTCACTAGTTTCCTTCACTGTCTCCCCATCTCACTACCTTCTATCCTTCCTTCACCTGCTTATCTCAAGACCACACTGCTTCCTGGGTCCTATGCCAGCACATAGCAATGATTCTCTGCTTTATGTAAAAAACTGCCTTATTTCTAAACACTTTTCCTTCGGAAAGTATTGTAGCTTCCCATGCACAGTACCTCAGCGGCTGGCCAGTGATTTATCCTGGAAGCAGGAATGCTCGTGAGCTGCCCCCAGCACATATTTGGACTGTTGGTTATTGAAAGACATTTCACTGTATGTATAATACACGAAGCAAATAAAGGTAATCTCTTGATTTCTCCAATAAAATTTCTGTCCTGACACAGTAGCCAGGTCACTAATGACATCCCATATGATTGTGATAAGTTTATATATTCCTCACCCTTTATTGATCAATTTCTCCACTCACCATTCTCCTGTCATGTTCTCATCAGAGTAGCACTGCAACTCCCCACAGTTACCAATGATACTACATGTTATCCAGTGATACAATTGGACACTTTTACTTCCCATCTACTGCCCTCAAAATACCGTCTGAGATCACTGACTGCGTCCTCTAGTTCACGGATCAAACCTCTTCCATCGCCACCTGATGCATCCTGATCTGCTGATAGTGTGTTTTTTTTTGACGTTTTCAGCTTTCATCCTTTCTTGCATGCAAGTCGACATCCAGTAACTGTGTTGACAGAGTCCTTCCAGTGAAACAGTGGGAAGAGCAAAGTCCTGTGCCGAGTTCCTGCCAATATCCCCAATATCATCTCCATGGCAACAACCGGAAAAGGAACCCTGCTCTTTGCAACCAGTTGGAGGCCAACACCATCGCAAAGATGACACCAGTCTGCTTCACTGGTCAAGTTCATGTCCTGCCTACTCTAGTCCCCACACTGCAAACATTCGGCGCTCAGATAACAACGGGTCTGGGATCCTTCATTGAAACAGTAACTGTTTTTCTTTCCACTGATGCATCCTAATCTGCTGAGTGTTTTTTTTTGATGTTTTCAGCTTTTATTTGAACTCAGGTTTCCAGAATCTGCATTTTTATAATTTCACCTTCTGATACTCTCTCGAGCACCCGCAGCTTCTGCATCCTCCATTAATTTGAGGGTCATCCAGATCTCTGCTACCTGCCACGGAACGGCTCCAACTCCCGACCCCCATCACTTGCCCGCATTCACCACCTCTCAGTTAAATACCTTGATTTTATTTTTAAAAAGCATGCTGGTTTTCAAATCAGTCCAGGACCCCACCTTTTCTTTTACTCCCCATAGCCGTCAGACAAACGAACATTCCGCCAAGTTCGCCCTCTCCATTAGCCTCACGTTTACCATCGCCGACATCGGCGGCCGGAGTTTGTTCTTCAGCAAAACTCTAGTTTTTCCTTTCTACTTTACATCTCTTTACTCGTTTTCTACGACAGGAACGATGGTCTAAGGAGCGTTTTTCGACAGAGCGAGCGCTAGCGGCAGGGCAGTCCACGAAGGAGAGGAGACTAACCTGGTTTGAAAGGCGTCAAAACACCCAATTCTTACCGGATATCGAGGAATGGCTGCCAAAAATGTAAAGTCAACATTGCACAGTCACGGTTAAAAAATGCCCGCATCGCGTATCTTGTTGATTTTAAGTTCCTATTTTAAGTTTGTACCGAAGGTGGAAATGTAACATCGGAAGCAGGACTGAAGTGGAGCGAACTTCCAGGCACAAGCTCATTGCCGCTTTGTCGCAACATAGTACAACCGAGGTCTGTTAATTGGTTACGGGGCCAATATAACTCCATCCTAGACACTGTAAGTCAAACACTAATATGGAAGTCAAATCGCGGTTAGGACACCTAACAATTGTAGGTTCAGAGGTGTTAACAAAACAAGGATCAATAGAGTTAGGAAAACCAGACAGGATCGGCAGATTAGGCGATTTTCATATTAACGCTGAGGTTAATATGAAAATAAAATGCACCTCCTTTTGGATTTCTGGGAGGACAGATTCAATATATTCAAGTGGCGCACAAGTCAGTAGCCGTTAAGCAAAAAAAGCTCCCATCACAATTCGCCTGAGACACATGGAGCGCGTCACGTTGCCAGGTTCAAAATATTCCTACAAATTGTTAGACAAGGCTAATGATAAACAAGAAGCATTTTTGAAAGAAGAGGTGAGAACGGAAAGACGGGGAGAGAGTGGAATCAGTGATGACAGGATTTCTAGGTACAAGGAAAGACAGGTATCCGTTGCAGGGAGTCATGGGAGCGGAATATCCAGCTTGGATTAATTCAAAATAAGCAACTCGCTTTTTTAGATCAACAAATGTAGAAATTACAAGATAACAAAGATAGTCCCCCCCCCCCCAAATTAACTGAACAACGGTCATGAGACGTCGCTTTCCTGCGGCCAGCCGTCCAACTATGTTCGGCACAATATTTAACATTCAATTTGAAGCAGAACACACCTTCGGACATTGAGTGAACCACATTAGTTTTAAAGAAAATCTTCACCAAAGCAAACCTGCAATTACTGTTTTTTGTCGAATGCAAAGCACGATCGAATCAAGGAGTTCGGTTGTTTCCTCTAGGGCGCGTCAAACAATCAGAGCAAACTAACGAATGGCATGTTTTTAATAGAATCAAAGAAAAGTTAACGATTGTGATATCCCTGCCCCCTTCTGGGAACCATTCGTTTAAGGTTATCACTTCCATTCAGTTAGCTACGGTTGATGAAAAAGTCAATTAAAATTCATTAATCTTTAGCAATCTCGATTGACACTGTTGAATTGGAGTGGTGGGAGAACGCCATGGTGAATCTTAAAGTAACTTGGGAAAATAACTAAAAGTTGACTGATTTGGGTTTATATAAACATTTACTCCGGTAAATAAACATACTTGAACCCGATTGTTTGGCTATTAAGCAACACTTTCATTTTCAAAATTAAGAACCACATCGCACACAGATGTCTATCATTTAAACCCACCCTTCCCCACATCTTAAACCGACGCGACAGTTCGTGCGATCCTCTGCATAATCTGTTCTTATCAGATGTGTTGTCTGTTCCAAAACTAATTCTGATCGTATAACATAACCACTGTGGGCCCAATACCGCCGCTGTTTTTCCTTTGCCAAACCCCAGGTCTCGTCACTACAGCCTTTTGCGAAGGACAAAGCGCGTTTTCTACGTGGCTTAGCCATCTTAATTTTTTTTTAAAGTCTATCACGCCATATTACTATTGCGGCTTTCACGCTGGGCTATTCCTGATGTATTTGAACAAAATGGTCCCACTTGCCAGTTATTTAAAAATGAACACGGAAAGCAACAGACACAGGTAATGCAAATCAATCGCAAAACGCGGGAAAGTCTCACCGTTCAGTTTCCCGAGCACTAACAGGCATGGCAGTATCATCGCGGTGCGGGCGTGAGCCAAGAGCGGGGAGAGACTCGGCGGGCTTCGCATGCTCTCCACTTCACATCGCCCGGTTGTGCTAATGAAGCGGGAGCTCGGCTCTGCGCAGGCGCTTGCTCCGGAGTCGGCAGAAGTCGCTGAGATGCAGCGTAATACGGAGCTATAACTTTTTTTTTATTATAAACGACGCAGGTGACCTAACCAGCTGCAAAAAGAACTACCCGTTGGAAACTGCTTGGAGGTCAGAAATAGTTGGGGTGTACTCTCGTTGTGAAATAGGCGAGGGGGACGGGGAGTGGCCGTTTAATCTCTAGCACCAAAAACAACGACGGTCCGGTACTTGGAGACTGGAGAAAACTTGTGCTGATAGGCGCTAGTAGTGTTCATAATAGATGCTCATAAACCTGCGACCGAACAACTGCAGTAAATTCAAACACGGGAAACGCTGAGCAATTGATTGAAGAGTCGTAGATTTGCGTGCAGTCTCAATTATTAATCCGCAATGTGCATTTAAACACTTTGTTTTAGCTATGGCGCGCATCTACAACTGACTATTATATCATCATCATGAAACGCATCTTTTTTAAACCCAAATATGAAGGTGTAGGATTAAATTTTGAGTCGCAGGTATGTATTCACACCAGTCACTCTAATTAGCTGCGGAAAATTCCCGGTGATAGTGAACGAGGATTCTGTAATAAGCCTTATTGTGCAGTGATCCATGTCCCCGACTGACTTTCTCCTGTGTCTTGCAAGGTAGACTTGAGATGAGGCAAGTTCTTTCAATTTAGTGAAGAAGCTATATCATGGCAAGATTTTCCTTCTCAGAACTCCAAAATGATACAAGGCGCAAGCTGTTCCTTTCACAAAGCCCTCCAGCTACTCGGCTCCATTATCCACTCTGATATGGCAGACCTATGAGAGGACTCCTGAAACCGGCACATTATTTCCCAGCTCTGTGACAGTGTGACATTACAAGGACATTAAGAAGAAAAATAAAGACGATGGGGCAATGAAAGCTCAAGGTGGAGAAGTGGCGTGGCTTTGGAGAAGAACATGAAGAGCTCTGAAAGAGTGGAAGGAGTGCTGTACCTCAGGAACTTCATAACAGTCCATCTGGTCAGGAATCTGCTTCAGATTTATGGTAGTCAAGTATCTCCGAGGTCACACTAAAAACTCAAAGAACTTGAGTGGAAGCAAGTCATCCTGAATACCTAGGGACCAGCAAAGACAAGGCCTTTGTAAGCTCGAGCAACAGTGTGGTTCTGAGAAGATGATGGGCCAAATGGCCTAATTCAATCCTATGTCTTGTGTTCTCATTTGCAAAGTCAGCTCTTTGACTCTGGTATTGTTCAACACGAATAATGCAGGGAAATAGTCAGACCCTTCATTCTTTGCAGCTCTGCTGCAAATGCTGAGGACTGACCCACTGAACTATCATTCAGAAATATCCTCAACTCCTACCCCACCACTCTGAGCAGTAATTACACGGGACCATTTTGTTACCAATGCTGTTACGCTCACTCATTTAAAAACTTTCCAAAATTCCAATATAAGTATAATTACTAGCCAATGTTATTACACATCATGGGATACTGACCTTAGCTGTATTTCTCCATTAAACAGTTTATTTTCATATTGAACTGGTCCTGCTTTCTCCTGCATCCTTGATTCCATCTCAAGTTCTGTTTTGGACTGCCTGGACTTCTCCTTTCAAAACTTTTTAATAACCTTCCAATGACATTTTGAGATTTTCTGAGGATGTGGCCAATACACCTCTTTTTTTTTTATCTTGGTTAGAACTCTGTGCGTTGCCCCTGCACATTTTTAGCCGTCCCTTAGTTCCTTCCATTCGTGCTTCAATATCTCAATCAGGAGCTGGCAGGTTCAATGCCAATTCTGGAAACTAGAGCACAGAATTCCAGACTCTTGCTCTGAGGTGGGACCGAGGTAGTGTGTATTGTTAGGCGAATTCTTTTGGATCACACATTAACATGAGAGCTTGCCCACTTCCTCAGACAGACGTGAAGGATCCTGAATGATCATTTTTGAGAGCAGGCAGTGCTCCCAATATTGTGGTTTGCATTTTCCTTCAATTAAGGCCATTTAAAAAAAAATAAAGTTCTAGTCACCATTGCATGCTCTCAGTGGGGTTTTGCAATGCTTTTGTATCTTTTGTTTTCCCTATATTCTAAAGCAATTAATGAACTTAAAGGTTAGCTTTATTTGTTACAGGTACATCAAAATGTCAAAAAATACAATGCAACATCTTGTTTCAAATCAAATCAGCAAATATACTGGAGTCAACCCGCAAGTGTCAGCATGCTTCTGCTACAACATAGCTGGACCACATCTTAATAACCCTAACCCGTACATCTTTGGAAGGCGGGAGAAAACCAGGGCACCCAGATCACGCAGAGAACGCACAAACTCTTTACAGGTGGCAGTGGAAATTGAAGCGTTCAGTGATCACTGGCACCGTAGAGCAATTGTGATAACCACTACACCACCGTGCGACATTGGGATATCCTGGCGTCATGAATAGCCCTATATAAATGTGCCGTTCAGCCCAGCGTTCAGCACTATTATCCCCTTAAAACAAATCAACAAGTTCCAAGACCTCCTTGTGCAACTGGATCCGCAATTTCCACACTTGCAAACCCCAGTCAGTTGGGATTGGCAACAATATCTCCTCCCCAATCACCATCAATACAGGAGCACCACAAAGCTGTGTGCTTAGTCCTTTCTCTACTCAGTTTATACTTTTGACTGTGATGCTAAGCACAGCTTCAATACCATATTTAAGTTTGCTGATGACACTATCGTTGGCCGAATCAAAGGTGGTGAAGAATCAACATATTGCAGGGAAAGTATGACATGTACAAAAAGGACAAGTTGCATCTGAACGTAGGCAGGAGCAATATCCTTGCAGGAGAGTTTGATAGAGCTGTTGCATTGCTTTTGAACTAACTTGGCAGGGGTTTGGGAGCCAGAATAATAGGGTTGAGGACTGGGCAGATGCAGTGCATAGTGAAACTGTAAGGAAGGACAGGCAGATGATAGGGCAAAATTGCAGTCAATGGGATGAGTTACAGTGAAACGGGGCCAAAATCAAAAAAGGTGATGAATACAGGACTGAAGGTGTTACACATGAATGGATGCAATATAATGAATAAGGTAGATGACAGTTAGAGATTGGCAGGCAGGACATTGTGGATATCACTGAATTGTGGATGAAGGAAGATCATAGTTGGGAGCTTAACGTTCAACAACACAAGTTGTATGGAAAGAACAGGCAGGTAGGCAGAGGAGGTGGAGTGGCTCTTTTGGTAAAAAATGAAATCAAGTCCTGTGATGAACCCCTTTAGCTGCTGGCTTAGAGAGAGGGAGAGGGAGAGGGAGAGGGAGAGGGAGAGAGCGAGAGAGCGAGAGAGAGAGCGAGAGAGAGAGAGAGAGAGAGAGAGAGAGAGAGAGAGAGAGAGAGAGAGAGAGAGAGAGAGAACTATTTGACTCTGCAGCTTGTTTTGATTTAAGCAATGACACACACGCACATAGTCAGTCTCAGTTGGAGTCGGGCAAGGGAAGGAAGCCAGTGACTAAGGGGTCACTGGTTGGAACTTTCAAGTGCCCACAAGGGTGGGTTGAGCATCGACCCAGCGCATCAATAAGTGGCTATCACGTAATATGATTGGGGCAACCTTGTGGAATCTACCTATGTAATAAACCTTGCCTGGATGGTAGGTCCCTTTGAAGATGTTACCCCTGTGATAAGCTACTATTGGTGATAATTCGTAAGTGGATTTGGAACAACGATGGATAAAACCTACAGCAATTGTTATCCTGCGTTACCACCATGGAACCTGTGGAATACGACATAAATGCCTTCTCTTGGCATTCACCTTAGATTACAAATATCTCTCTCACATCATAGGCAGGAAAAGGAAAGAGGTCCTGAAAGAAGACTACGGGGAGTTAGGAAGGAAATTGAAAAGCAGGACCTCAAAGGTAGTAATCTTGGGATTACTACGTGTCACACGACAGTGAGTATAGAAATAGAATGAGGTGGAGGATAAATGCATGGCTGAGGGATTGGAGCAGGGGGCAGGGATTCAGATTTCTGGATCATTGGGACTTCTTTTGGGGTGGATGTGACCTGTACAAAAAGGACGGGTTGCACTTGAATCCCAGGGGGACCAATATCCTGGCAGGCAGGTTTGATAGAGCTGTTGGGGAGGGTTTAAACTAGTTTGGCAGGGGGGTGGGAATCAGAATGTGAGTGCAGGGATTAAGGTAGAAGGACAAGGGCATGATGATAAGAGTTCTGAGTTGATGAGGAAGGACAGGCAGGGGACGAATCATAATTGTAGCCAGTTAAAGGGGTTGAAATGTGTCTATTTCAATGCTAGGAGTATTAGGAACAAGGAGGGTGAACTTGGAGCATGGATTAGTACATGGAACTACGATGTTGTGGCCGTTACTGAAACTTGGTTAGACAAAGGGCAAGATTGGCTGATGCAGGTCCCGGGGTTCAGGTGTTTTAAAAGGAATTAGGATGGGGGGGGTAGAAAAGGTGGGGAGATGCATTGCTGGTCAGGGAAAATAGCACGGCTATAGAAAGGGAGGACGCTGCAGAAGGAGTGTCCACGGAGTCAGTCCGGGTGGTCAGAAATAGGAAGGGATCAATCACTGTGCTGGGAGTAGTCTATAGGCCCCAAAATAGCCCTCGGGACACTGAGGAGCAGATAAGCAGGCAGATTTTAGAATGGTGCAGGAAATACAGGGTAGTAGTTATGGGTGATTTTAACTTCCCTCATATTGACTGGCACCTGAGTACAAGGGGGATAGATGGGGCTGAATTTGTCAGGTGTGTTGAAGAAGGATTCCTGACACAGTATGTGGACCAGCTGATGAGAGGAGAGGCTATACTGGATCTAGTTCTGGGTAATGAACCTGGTCAGGTGCCAGACCCCTTGGTGGGGGAGCATTTTGGTGAGAGTGACCACAACTCCCTTAGCTTCAGCATAGCTATCGAAAGGGATAAAATTAGACAAAATGGTAAAGTGCTTAACTGGGGAAGGGCTAACTTTGAAGGGATGAGGCAGGAACTAGCGAGAGTAAATTGGAAACAGATGTTCAAAGGGGAAAGCACAGAAGTAATGTGGGAGAAGTTTAGGGACCACTTGAGCTGGGTTCAGGATAGGTTTGTCCCACTGAGGCAAGGAAAACATGGTAGGAAAAGGGAACCGTGGCTGACGAAACATGTGAGGCAACTCGTCAAGAGGAAAAAGGAAGCATATGTTAGATATAAGAAGCAGGAAGTAGGAGGGGCTTATGAGAAATACAGGGTAGCTGGGAAGGAACTAAAGAAAGGACTTGTGAGAACTCGATGGGGGCATGAGAGGGCCTTGGCATGTAGAATTAAGGAGAACCCCAAGGCATTCTGTGCATATGTGAAGAATAGGAGGATGATAAGAACGAAGGAACTAAAGGATAAAGAGAGCAACATGTGTTTGGAGGTGGAGGAGGTTGGGGAGGTCCTAAATGAATACTTTGCTTCAGTATTCACAAATGAAAAGGATCTTGATCAGGATGAGGTCGAAGTAGAGCAGGCCTATGTGCTGGACAATGTGGAGATTAAGGAAGAAGAAGTGCTGGATCTTCTTAAAAACGTTAAGATTGATAAATCCCCAGGGCTAGATATGATTCTGGTGAACTACATATACCTGTCTGGACACGCCCCTCCTGCTGACTGCTCCTGTGGCTCCTCCCACAGACCCCGGTATAAAGGCGATTGAGGCCTGAGCCCTGCCCTCAGTCTCCAGGATGTAGTATGGTGGTCACTCACTGCTTGTTCCTTCTTCCAGTCAATAAAAGCCAATATCTCGCCTCACGTCTCAGTGAGTTATTGATGGTGCATCAATGATACACCCCAGGTTGTTGTGGGAATTGAGAGAAGAGATCGCAGGAGCATTAGCTATGATCTTTGAATCCTCTTTGGCTGCAGGGGAAGTGCCGGAGGACTGGAGAATGGCAAATGTAGTTCCCTTGTTTAAAAAAGGTAATAGGGAGAAACCTGGGAACTATAGACTGGTGAGTCTTACGTCGGTGGTATGCATACTACTAGAAAGGATTCTTAAGGATAGGATCAACAAGCGTTTGGAGAAGTGCAGTCTACTCAAGGATAGTCAGCATGACTTTGTGAAGGGAAGATCGTGCCTCATGAGCCTGATTGAGTTTTTTGAAGAGGTAACAAAAGAAATTGATCAGGGTAGGGCAGTGGATGTGGTCTACATGGACTTTAGCAAAGCATTTGACAAGGTCCCTCATGGGAGACTCATCCAGAAAGTCACGAGGCATGGGATAAGTGGAACCTTGGCTGTCTGGATAAAAAATTGGCTTAAAGGAAGAAAGCAGAGGGTAGTTGTGGAAGGAAAGTATTCTGCCTGGAGGTTGGTGATTAGTGAAGTGCCGCAGAGATCTGTCCTAGGACCCCTGCTATTTGTGATTTTTATAAATGACCTGGATGTAGAGGTGGAAGGATGGGTGAGTAAGTTTGCGAATGACACGAAGATTGGAGGAGTTGTGGATGGGGCTGTAGGTGGTCGAAGGTTACAAGAGGATATAGACAGGCTGCAGAGTTGGGCAGAAAAATGGCAGATGGAGTTCAATCCGGATAAGAGTGAGGTGATGCATTTTGGAAGGACAAACCTGAAGAGTAAGTACAGGATTAATGGTCAGTTACTTACGAGTGTGGATGAACAAAGGGACCTTGGGGTTCAAATCCATACATCCCTCAAGATCGCTGTGCAGGTTGATAGGGTAGTTAAGAAGGCCAATGGGATGCTAGGCTTCATTAACAGGGGATTAAGTTCAAGAGTAGAGAGGACATGTTGCAACTCTACAAATCTCTGGTGAGACTGCACTTAAAGTATTGTGTTCAGTTCTGGTCACCTCATTATAGGAAGGATGTGGAAGCTATGGAGAAAGTGCAGAGGAGATTTACCAGGATGTTGCCTGGTTTGGAGAACAAGTCATATGAAGCTAGGTTAGCAGAGCTGGGACTTTTCTCTTTGAAGCATAGAAGAATGAGAGAGGACTTGATAGAGGTCTACAAGATTATGAGAAGCATAGATAGGGTGGATAGTCAGTACCTGTTTCCCAGGGCACCAATAGCAAACACCAGAGGGCATATGTACAAAACTAAGGGAGGGAAGTTTAGGGGAGACATCAGGGGTAAGTTTTTTACACAAATGGTTGTGAGTGCCTGGAATGACTTGCCAGGGATGGTGGTGGAGGCTAAAACATTAGGGGTATTTAAGAGCCTCTTGGACAGGCACATGGATGAAAGAAAAATGGAGGGTTATGGGGTACTGTGGGTTTAGTAGTTTTTTTAAGGATTTTATGGGTCGGTACAACATGGGGGGCTGAAGGGCCTTTACTGTGCCGTAGTGTTCTATGGTTCTATCATTTAATGTGTGGATGAACTGAACTTTCATACCTTACCATTTCAAGATTTTAAGCCTGGTGTCCCCCCCCCCCACCCCTAAGCTCAATAGTTTGGAAGTTATATTTATACATATGTATACTCATAACACTGTTAACTTTTGATTGTTCTTGTTTAAGTTGCTGTGTTAAGTAGATACTAATAAAGATACTGATTTTAACATCAAAACCAGACTCCAGGCATGGTCTATTGCTGCTGGTTCATTTAAACTGTTACGGATACGTAACAGTCCTTAGAAAATGGTGACATAGGATCGGAAAATGTAGAATCCTTGTAGAGTTAAGGAACTGCAAGGGTAAAAAGACCCAAATCAAATTCAAAATTCAAGGTAAATTTGTTATCAAAGTACGTACATATATGTCACCATATATAACCCAGAGATTCATTTTCTTGCCAGCATACTTGGTAAATCCAAGAAACACAATAGAATCAATGAAAGACTGCTCCTAACAGGACGATAAGAACAACCAATGTGCAAAAGGCAACAAACTATGTAAATACATAAGAAAAATAAATAAACAAACTAATAAGCAATAAATATCAACAACATGAGATGAACAGTCCTTGAAAGTGAGTCCATGTATGGGAATTATGTTGTGGCCTCAGAATAGCAGCCAGGAGGTCGGAGGGAGGTAGGTTGTTGGGTTGAAAGGAAAGGTTAAAGGTTTGAGAGTGCCATGGTTTTCAAGGGATATTGGAAACTTGGTTCGGATAAAGAGGGAGATCTATAATAAATATAGGCAGAATGCAGTAAACGAGGTGCTTGAGGAATATAAAGAATGTAAAAAGAATCTTAAGAAAGAAATTAGAAAAGCTAAAAGAAGATATGAGGTTGTTTTGGCAAGTAAGGTGAAAATAAATCCGAAGGGTTTCTACAGTTGTATTAATAGCAAAAGGATAGTGAGGGATAGAATTGGTTTCTTAGAGAATCAGAGTGGACAGCTATGTGTGGAGCTGAAAGAGACGGGGGAGATTTTGAACAATTTGTTTTCTTCAGTATTCACTAAGGAGAAGGGTATTGAATTGTGTAAGGCAAGGGAAACAAGTAGGGAAGTTATGGAAACTATGACAATTAAAGAGGAGGAAGTACTGGCACTTTTCAGGAATATAAAAATGGATAAATCTCTGGGTCCTAACAGGATATTCCCTAGGAACCTGAGGGAAGTTAGTGTAGAAAGAGCAGGGGTTCTGACAGAAATATTTCAAATGTCATTAGAAATGGGGATGGTGCCGGAGGATTGGCATATTGCTCATGTGGTTCCATTTTTTAAAAAGGGTTCTAAGAGTAAACCTAGCAATTATAGGCCTGTCAGTTTGACATCAGTGGTAGGTATATTAATGGAAAGTGTTCTTAGCGATGGTATATATTATTATCTGGATAGACAGGGTCTGACTAGGAATAGTCAGCATGGGTTTGTCGTGGAAGGTCATGTTTGACAAATCTTATTGAATTTTTTGAAGAGGTTACAAGGAAAGTTGATGAGGGTAAAGCAGTGGATGTTGTCTATATGGACTTCAGTAAGGCCTTTGACAAGGTTCCACATGGAAGGTTAGTTAGGAAGGTTCAATCGTTAGGTATTAATATTGAAGTAGTAAAATGGATTCAACAGTGGCTAGATGGGAGATGCCAGAGTAGTGGTGGATAACTCTTTGTCAGGTTGGAGGCTGGTGACTAGTGGTGAGCCTCAGGGATCTGTATTAGGTCCAATGTTGTTTGTCATATACATTAATGAGCTGGATGATGGGGTGGTAAATTGGATTAGTAAGTATGCAGATGATACTAAGGTAGGTGGCGTTGTGGATAATAAAGTAGGTTTTCAAAGCTTGCAGAGAGATTTAGGCCAGTTA
The DNA here is from genome assembly GCF_030144855.1 of Hypanus sabinus. Taxonomy (NCBI): domain Eukaryota; kingdom Metazoa; phylum Chordata; class Chondrichthyes; order Myliobatiformes; family Dasyatidae; genus Hypanus; species Hypanus sabinus. The sequence continues at coordinate 38,204,456 of NC_082708.1, forward strand.
GAAGAGTGGGCTGAAAGATGGCAGATGGAGTTTAATGCTGATAAGTGTGAGGTGCTACATTTTGGTAGGAATAATCCAAATAGGACATACATGGTAAATGATAGGGCATTGAAGAATGCAGTAGAACAGAGTGATCTAGGAATAATGGTGCATAGTTCCCTGAAGGTGGAATCTCATCCCTGGATAGGGTGGTGAAGAAAGCTTTTGGTATGCTGGCCTTTATAAATCAGAGCATTGAGTATAGGAGTTGGGATGTAATGTTAAAATTGTACAAGTCATTGGTAAGGCCGAATTTGGAGTATTGTGTACAGTTCTGGTCACTGAATTATAGGAAAGATATCAACAAAATAGAGAGAGTACAGACAAGATTTACTAGAATGTTACCTGGGTTTCTGCACCTAAGTTACAGAGAAAGGTTGAACAAGTTAGGTCTTTATTCTTTGGAGCGTAGAAGGTTGAAGGGGGACTTGATAGAGGTATTTAAAATAATGAGGGGGATAGATCGAGTTGATGTGGATAGGCTTTTTCCATTGAGAGTAGGGGAGATTCAAACAAGAGGAAATGAGGTGAGAGTTAAGGGGGAAAAGTTTAGGGGTAACATGAGGGGGAACTTCTTTACTCAGAGAGTGGTAGCTGTGTGGAATGAGCTTCCAGTAGAAGTTATAGAGGCAGGTTCGATTTTGTCATTTAAAAAAAAATTGGATAGGTATATGGACAGGAAAGGAATGGAGGGTTATGGGCTGAGTGCGGGCCAGAGGGACTAGGTGAGTGTAAGCGTCAGCATGGACTAGAAGAGCCGAGATGGCCTGTTTCCGTGCTGTAATTGTTATATGGTACAAATTACAATGGGAGATAGAAATAGCATGTAAAAAGGGTAATGTTATGAATTTCAATAAGCAGGTAGACTGGGAAAATCAGTCTTGGTGCTGCAACCCAAGACAGAACTTGTAGAATGCCTAAGAGATGGCTTTTTAGAGTAGTGTGTGGTTGAACCCACTAGGGGAAAGGAAATTCTGGACTGGGTGTTGTATAATGAACCAGCTTTGATTAGAGAGCTTAAGGTAAAGGAACCTTTAGGAAACAGTGATCATAATGTGATAGAATTCACCCTGCAGTTTGAGAGGGAGAAAACAAAGTCAAATGTATCAGTATTACAGTGGAGTAAAAGGAATTACTGAGGTATGAGAGAAAAGCTGGCTGAAGTTGATTGAAAGGGGACACTAGCAGGAATGATAGTAGAATAACAATAGCTGGAGTTTCTGGGGGCAATTTGGAAGGCCCAGGACATTCTGAAAGGAGGATGATGCAACTGTGGCTGACAAAGGAAACCAAAGACCATACAAAAGGAAAATGGGGTGCATATAATATAGCAAAAGTTAATGGGGAGTTAGAGAATTGGGAACATTTAAAAAACCAACAGGAAGTAACTAAAAAAGCATAAAGAGAGAAAAGATGTAATATGAAGTTAAGCAAGCCAATATCAAAGAAGATACCATAAGTTTTTTTCAGATATATAAAGCATAAAAGAGAAGCAAGAGTGGATATTGGAACACTAGAAAATGATGCTAGAGAGGTAATAATGGGGCACAAAGAAATGGCAGATGAACTCATTAAGTATTTTGTATCAGTTTTCACTGTGGAAGACTCCAGCAGTTTGCTAGAAATTCAAGAGTCTCTGGGAGCAAAAGTGAGTTTTTTCTGCTATAACTCAGGAGAAGGTGCTTGGGAAGTTGAAAAGTCTGAAAGTACATAAATCACCTGGATCAGATGGACTAGACTCCAGGATTCTGAAAGAGGTAGCTGAAGAGATTTTGGAAGCATTCATAATTATCTTTCAAGAATCACTAGATTTCAGAGGATGGGAAATTTAAAAATGTCACCCCACTCTTTAATAAGGGAGGGAGGCAGAAGAAAGAAGATTATAGACCAGTTAGCCTTATTTCTGTGGTTAGGAAGATGTTGGAGTCCATTATTAAGGATGAGGATTTGGGATACTTGGAAGCAGATGATGAAATGGGCCAAAGTCAGCATGGTGTACTTAAGGGGAAATCTTGCCTGACAAACTTGTTGAAATTCTTTGAGGAAATAACAAGCAGGATAGACAGTCAGTGGGCGGTGTTTACCTGGATGTTCAGAAGGCCTTTGACAAGATGCTGCACATGAATCTGCTTAACAAGTTAAGAGCTCATGGTATTACAGGAAAGATCGTAGCATGGATAGAGGATTGGCTGACTGGCAGGGGGCAAAGAGTGGGAATAAAGAGGACCTATTCTGGTTGGCTGCCAGTGACTAGTGGTGTTTCACAGGTGTTGGTGTTGGAATCTCTTCTTTCACATTATATGTCAATGATTTGGATGATGGAATTGATGGCTTTGTGGCCAAATTTGCAATTGATACAAAGGTTGGTTGAGGGGCAGGTAGTGTTGAGGAAGCAGGGAGTCTGCAGAAGGACTTGGATAGATTGGGAGAAAGACCAAAGAAGTGGCAGATGGAACATAGTGTAGGGAAGTGTATGGTAGAAGGAATAAAGGTGGAGACTATTTTCTAAGTGGGGAGAAAATTCACAAATCAGAGATGCAAAGGAACTTGGGAGTCCTTGTGCAGGATTCCCTAAAAGGTAGTGAATCTGTGGAATTCGTTGCCACAGATTGCTGTGGAGACCAGGTCACTGAGTATATTTAAAGTAGAGGGCGATAGGTTCTTGCTTAGTGAGGGCTTCAAAGGGAGAAAACAGGAGAATGGTATTCAGTGGGGTAATAAATCCTTGATGGAGTGGAGGAGCAGACTCGATAGGCTGAATAGCCTAAACCCACTCGTATTTCTTATTGTCTTACAGTCCAGCATGCAAGTACCACTACAAAGATTAATTTTCATAAAACATTTACTTCTGACTTTCAACTTTGAAATTTGCTTTTGAAACAGGAATAGCTTCTCAACTTTGCTGTTTAACTTCAGATATCTTCATCTATTTCTTTCTATTTTCTGATAATATTTGATATTCTTTATCAGTGAATTTAGTTAGGATTTAGTATTTTAGTATTTATGTAGTTGATCAATGGTTAATATTTAAATGCATAACTATATTTGTACCTGTACTAATACTGAGGCCCGTTTTTGCTGCCTGTTGCTGATGTGTTCTCCGTGTGTTATATGAGGACAGTGGCATTCATCCAGCTAAATAAGGACTGTGCACTCTGTGCTGAGGCATCTGTTGTACTTTGCATTATTGTAAATCAATGAACTACAGCAAAGGCAACCACAAACATTCCTGCTGTGTTCCATATTACACATACCAGGAGAATTTCACTGTGTACTATATGACTCTGTCTTTTGCAGGAGAGTCTTTGACTCCATTCCACATCAAACTCTCAGCTCCGCTCCAATGCTGGGTTTCAACCTGAAACTTCAACAATTCCTTAAATCCCACAAATGCTGCTTGACCTGCTGAGTTCTTCCAGTAGATTGTTGGTCACTCTGAATTCCAGCATCTGCGGCCTCTTGTATCTCAAGTTCAACAGGCCACATGCTAATGGAGAGAAAGAAAAAACAAGGCTTTGGGAGCTGATAGTATCTTTGTCGCAGTTCTAAAAAATTGTCAGAGAAGAACGTAAGTAATCTAACTGCAGTCTTTCCTCTTCTCTCCCAGTGGAAAGGTCATCACCAGGCTTTTAAATAACAACTTCCTCCCAGAGACTAAAGAGCTGCTCCCTAAATCACAGTGTAGGTTTTATCCATCTAAAGCAGGGTTTTTTTTATGCCATGGATCCCTATGCCTTTTCAGTGTGAAGCCTAGGGACCTCTTCTGAGAATAAATATTTAAATATGTGAGTAAAATGAATAGGATTGCAAAAAATGTATATTTAAAAACAGTTATCAAAATATTTTAAAAACTTATCTATGATATAGTAATATATTTACTTCTTCATTAAGTAACAAGACTATATATTTAAAACATAGGCAAGTTAAAATTAAATCTTACTTTTTTAAAAGACTTACTAGTGTGAAGGCTGCTGTTACTTAGCTTGAAAAAGAACGGTAAAACTGTGGGGTGGTCTTTGACAGAGTAACACCTATGTCACACATTGGTCCTTTAATCAATTTTGATTTTTTGCTTTAATGTGTTGAAAATTCTGATTCACAAAGGAATGTTGTTGCAAATTGAATGAAAGCTTCCTTAGCTCACTTTACAAGACAAGGATAGGCTTCTCTCAAGGAACAGCAATCGAAGGAAATGCTAAATTTCACTTAGAGGTTAGTGAAAATAAAGATGTTAAATTCTTCCTAAGTTTACAGACCCCCCCTGGTGTCTATCCATGGACCCCAAGTTAAGAACCCCTGATCTAAAGACACAATGGGCACTGTCTCTATTATCTATTCACTCCAAGAAAAATGCAGGAAGCAACTCCAACCTTTGTACATGCCCTTTTTGGCAGTTATTGTAAGGAATCCTTACTTCAATGTCTCAACTTTTCTGAAATAAATGCCCACATTTCATTAGCTTTCCAGTTTACCTGCTGAACTTGCGTGTTAATCGATGTTCAAAGTTCAAACTTCAAAGTAAACTTATTATCCAAGAACATATATGTTACCATATACTACCCAAGGTTAATTTTCTTTTGGGCGTACTTAATAAATCTATAATAGAATAATAACCATAATAGGATCAATGAAAGACTGCACCAACTCAAGCATTCAACCAGCATGCAAAATACAACAAATTGTATTACTACAAAAAGAAATAATAATAATAATAGTAATAATAATAATAATAATAATAATAGAAGAAGAAGAAGAAGAAGAAGAAGAAGAAGAAGAAGAATAAATAAGCAATAAATATCAAGAACATGAGATGAAGAGACTTGAAAGTAAGTCCATGTATGGGAGTCCATTGGTTGTGGGAACATTTCAATGATGGAGCAAGTGAAGGTATCCCCTTTAATCCAAGAGCCTGTTGGTTGAGGGATAATAACTGTTCCTGAACCTGGTGGTGTGAGTCCCAAGGCTCTGGGCAGCAGCAAGGAGAGAGCATGCCCTGGGTGGTGGGTGCTCCTGATGATGGATACTGCTTTCCTGTGACAACATTTCATGTGGATGTGCTCAGAGGGGGCGAGGACTTTACCCATGATGGACTGGGCTGTATCCTTTACCTTTAGTAGGATTTTCGATTCAAGGGAATTGGTGCTTCCATACTAGGCTATGATGCAGCCAGTCAATGTACTGTCCTCTGCACATCTATAGAAGTTTGTCGAAGTTTAAATGCCATGTCAAATTTTTGCAAATTCCTAAGGTGGTAGAGGGTGCTGCTGCGATTTTTTTTTTGTAATTGCAATTATGTGCCGAGCCCAGGACATGTCCTCTAAAATAATAACACTGAGGAATTTAAAGTTGTTGACCTTTCCATGTCTGATCTGCTGATAAGGTCTGGCTCATGGACTTCTGGTTTCCTTCTCCTGAAGTCAATAATCAGCTCCTTGGTCTTGCTGGCATTGAGTAAGAGGTGATTGTTGTGGCACCACTCAGCCAGGTTTTCAATCTCTTTCCTATATATTGCTTCATCACCACGTTTGATGTGACCTATGACAGTGGTGTATTTAAGCTATCTTACATATTTATATCTACTGCGTTTCCCTATTATTATTGTGTTCTTTATCTTATTGTGTGCGTGTGTTTTTGTGCTGCATCAGATCTGGAGCTGGAGTATCAATTATTTTTTTCTCCTTTACACACATGTACAGGAAATGGCATTAAACAATCTTGAACCTTGAATCTAACTCCCTGTGTTCCATGTACAAAAACCCTTAAATCCCATTTTGCTGCAGTTCTACAGTTCTGCAGAATTTTACCATTTAAATAGAGACCTGTGTTATCATTCCAACTTCCAAAGTGATCCCACGATATCTAGTTGATTTGCTATTTTTTGTGGTTGTTAGACCTATCAATACCTCTCTGTATTCTGCTTGTATCCTCTACACAGCTTCTCTTCCAATCTCCTTGTATGTTAGCTGCCTATTTAATTATAGTATGTGTATTTGCATTCTCTAAATCAGTTGTTCTCAAACTTTTTTTGGGTTACTTCCCCTTTGGCTCCCAGACCACATACCCAGCGTCACCCTATCCAACCATTACATAAAAAACTCTAAATAATTTTGATTTATGATGTACAATGAAAGAAAATAGGAACGGCAAATTCAAAGCAGTGATGAATAATAGCAAAAAATATCCAAATCTATTTAAAGCTACAAGTAACACTCTTTATTTAATTACAGTAAAAACAATTTTCATCAACAATTTTAGACATACATTAGTAGTCCAACTATTCACTACTTCATTGCTTTTTCACCTTTCGGTGAGATGGTGCAGTGATTCAGCTTCTCAACATGAGGCTAACTGCCACTCAGAAGGACTCTCAGATCCCCACAGTCAGTAATTTGCAGTCTGTTTCAATGCTTTGAAAGAAATTCAGCGACAGCACTGAAACTGCACTCAACTCAGTATGATGTTGGAATGGCAATAAAGGACAACTTGACCTTTTTCCACAGTGCAGGATAGCATTCAGAAATTTCTTTTTGCAACCAGAAGTCCTTATATAATTTTTTGAAACTCAGCTGCTGGTTAAAGTCATTTTGTAGCAAGATCCGTTCTTCCTCCATCCTTCCTGTTAACTCCTCATTACCAGTGTTCAGGAATGGATTTATTACCCAGTCTGGGATTTGGATCGAGTGAAGATCATGGAATCTCTCTGACATGTCTTTATCCAGTTCACCCAGTATACTTGAAGATCATCATCTGTATTCTTTTTCTTCCAACTGAGAGAGTCTTTGAAATCAGAAAAGGTCGGTATGGCCAATGCAGCATTTATATAGGATAACTTGGAAAGAAATGTGGAAACAACTGATCTGACTCATATAAGATTCACATTATTTCTTTTCAATTGAAGTTTGATTCAATTAAACTTTGTGAATAATTCTGACAAATAAATAATGCCATGCTTAATATTCTTGAGTTGATTATTGAATGAAGCATTCCTGTCTTCAAAGAACTTATCATAGTTTAAAAAATGCATAAAAGCACCTCAGGCATTTTCCTTTTGAGAGATATCTGAGTTCTGTGTACAAAATTGTTCAAACTGTCATCATTCTTGATGCAAAGCTCTCAAAATAGTTGAGAATTTAAAGCATGGGACTTGACTTTATTTATCTCTGCACAAATCATGAAATTACAGTATTTTACACAGTTTTTTTTTTGCAATAAAATATTGTCTGTGAATGACACGGTGATTGGTCAATATGTTAGGTACAGCTTTTTACAAGAATGTAATAACCCCATGGTGATGTCCTGTCATTGGTGATGCCCCATCTGTCACACAAGCAAGAATGTTGATGAGTGGAATGCCCTTCTCTTTGAAAAATTGCTCAGGAACCTGAAATATTGATTCCCCCTTCATATATGGTTCTAGTCGAATGGCGGTGCAGGCTTGAAGGGCCAAATGGCCTACTCCTGCACCTATTTTCTATGTTTCTATGTTTCTTAGTCCCTTTGCAAATAACAACTGTGTTATGACTGTACCACAGCTCTGAGGGGCCAAAGGGTGCGGGGTAGCCCCCTCCTTTGTGAGAATCACAAGAGCATTATTGGGTTGGGTCAGAGGACCCAGGAAATGAGAGAGAGAGAGACATGGCCATTGTCTCCTGGAGACAACGTTTGTGGATTGGGGACTATGCTACGTGCAGGCCCTCGGGCAAAGTGGGCTGGTTGAGAGAGAGACTGCATCACCCCAACCTGATTGACATCTACTACCCGATGGGTTAAGATAAAAGTGCGGGGCTGTAGGGACAGCCCCTCAGACACACCAGAAGAAACGCTAGCAATCCCGTAATAGCGGGAAGCCATTTGAAGGAAGCCACGTGCATTCGGTTCCCTTGCCTGGGGGCTGGTAGCTGGTACCACAGAAAACAACTTGGAACTAACAGCGGGGAAACCAACTCCCCCGATGCAACTGATTGGCCTCATAAAAGTCCCGGGCAAGTTTAAAACCGTCTCTCTTAAACCCAAAAGGCTGCAGCTTGAAAGGACAATGACTTTTATCTTTCCATCGGACAATGCAATATCCCCTAGACAAACGGTAGAGCTATTGCTTAATTGATGATTATTATTATACCCGCATTTTTCGATTGAGTATTGATGACGTATTTTATCTGAATGTCTGTATTAATCTTATTTTTGTGCCCCTTTATAAATAAAGACTTTTAAAAATAGTACCATCAGACTTCAACGGGCCTCTCTATCTTTGCTGGTAAGGGACCCGGTTACGGGGTTCGTAACAACAATTGGGGGCTCGTCCGGGATTTGAAACCAAATTGGGGAGCCAGTGAATCGGGCTTGTAAGTCCAAACTTGGATCTGGTACGCGGGTGGCCAGACGGGAAACCAGCAGAGATGGACGTGGATGAATTTATAGAAAACCCGACTCTGGAGGCGCTAGAGGCGGCCACCAAATCAGACTTGATAAATTTGGCGAAGGGGTTAAACCTCGCAGAGGTGAGGTCATCCATGAAAAAGTGGGAGGTGCGAAGGGCAATAACCCAGTATTACATTGGGAAGAATGTGTTTGCAGCTGAGGTATTGGAAAATATCCCTGAAAAGGTACCAGCTAGTGGGAAGGCTCAGTTAGAGTTGGAGAAATTAAGGTTGGAACACGAAATTAAGTTAAAGCAGCTGGAAGCAGCTGAGAAAGAGAGAGTGAGAGAGAGAAGGGGCATTAGAGGTGAAAAGGGAGCAGGAAAGAGTGGAGAAGCAAAGAGAGCATGAACTTCAGTTTAAAAAAGCTGGAAATAGCTGAGAGGGAGAGGGAGGCAGAGAGACAGAGGAAGCATGACTAGGAGATGGAGAAGTTAAAGCAAGAGCAACGTGGTCAGGGGTCAGACTGAGAGGACTGGTTTGATGTTAGTCGGGCATTGAGGTTAGTACCCCCGGTCGAGGAGACGGATGTTGATAGTTATTTCTTGCTTTTTGAAAAGGTGGCAGTGAATCAGGAGTGGCCCAGAGCACAGTGGGTGGCGTTGTTACAAAGTGTGTTAAGAGGGAAGGCACAGCGGGCATATGCGGCGTTGTCCATGGAGGAGGAGAGTTATGACAAAGTAAAGGCAGCCATTCTCCAGGGTTACGAGCTAGTACCTGAAGAATATAGACAAAAGCTCAGAAATTTACGAAAAGGGTGGAATCAGACGTATACTGAGTTTGCCCATGAGAAGGGTATGCTCTTGGATCATTGGTGCACCGCCGAAATAGTGGGCGAGGATTATGGGCATCTCAGGGAGTTAATTTTTTTAAAATATTTATTTATTAAATTTTAGAAATTACAAAGAATAAATGTAATAGTAAAATAGTAAGAAAGATAATATTAACCCTCCCTCCCTTAACCCTTATCTAAAGAAAGAAAAAAGAAAGAAAAGAAAGATTGCCTGGATATCGGAGGATCCCCACATGCTCCATGGAGTTCAAAATAATTTTTGATATTTATTTTTTACTTTCCCCAATTACTATAATTTTATCTTCAAAGGACCTATGTATTTAATCCTATCTTTTGTAAGTATGGGAGCCAAATTTTCAAAAATATATCATATTCATTTCTTAAATTATACGTAATTTTTTCAAATGGAATACAACTATGTATTTCATTATTCCAACGATCCATAGTTAAATATAAATCAGATTTCCAACTAACTGCAATAACTTTTTTGGCTACTGCCAATGCAATTTTTATAAATTTTTTCTGATACTTGTTCAATTTAAGTTTCGGTATTGTTCCTTCAATGTCTCCTAGTAGAAATAATAGTGGACTATGTGGAAGTTGTACTCCAGTAATTTGTTCCAATAAAAGTCTTAAATTTATCCAAAATAGTTGAATTTTAAAACAAGAACAAGTAGAATGTAAAAAGGTACCAATTTCTTGATTACATTGAAAACATTGGTCAGACATATTTGAATTTAATCTATTTATTTTCTGTGGTGTTATATATAATTGTTGTAAAAATTATATTGTATTAATCTAAGTCAAACATTTATTGTATTTCTCATACTATCAAAACATAATCTTGACCAATTTTTACCATCAATTTTAACATTCAAATCAGATTCCCATTTTTGTCTTGATTTATGAATTCCTAATTTAACTATTTGCTTTTGAATCAAATTATACATACAAGATGTAAATTGTTTAATTCTTCCTTTCTGAATCAATATTTCTATTTCACTAGGTTTTGGCATCAACATTGTTTGTCCCAGCTTTTCTCGCAAATAGGCTCTTAATTGAAAATAACAGAAAAGAGTGTTATTTGATATTTTATATTTATTTTTTAATTGATCAAATGACATCAATATACCTCCTTTGAAACAATCACCTATATATTTAATCCCCTTTTGGAACCAATTATGTAAAAGTTTATTGTCCATTGTAAAAGGAATAAGCCTATTTTGGATTAAAGTTCTTTTTGCTAATAAAGATTTCTCTATCTCATCATCTATATTTACCTTATTCCATAAATCAATCAAGTGTCTTAATATAGGAGATTCTTTTTTTTCCCGTATCCATTTGGATTCCCATTTATATATAAAATCTTCTGGTATATTTTCTCCTATCTTATCCAATTCTATTTTAATCCATGCCAATTTTTCTTCATCAAAAAAGATGCAATAAATCTAAGTTGATTTGCTTTATAATAATTCTTAAAATTTGGAAGTTCTAACCCTCCTACATCAAATTTACATGTCAATTTTTCCAATGATATTCTTGACATCTTACCTTTCCAAAGAAATTTCCTTACATATTTATTCAGTTCTTGAAAAAACTTCTGAGGTAATTGTATTAGTAAATTTTGAAATAAATATTGCAATCTAGGAAATATATTCATTTTTACAGTTAACTCTACCTATTAATGTTATTGGTAACATCATCCATTTATCAAGATCCTCTTTTATTTTTTTTAATAATGGCAAATAATTTTGTTTATATAAATTTTTTACATCAGTATCAACTCTAATACCTAAATATTTTATCCCATTCATTGACCATCTAAATTGAGTTGCTAATCGACATTGATTGTAATTTCCTTTGGTGAGGAAATTTCCTTTCACTTATCCCAATTTACTTTATAGCCTGACACTTTCCCATATTCTTCCAATCTAAAAGATAATCTTTGCAACGATTGCAATGGGTTTGTTAAATAAATCAAAACATCATCAGCAAATAAATTAATCTTATATTCTTCTTGATTAACTTTAAAGCCCCCAATATCTGAATCTGTTCTAATTAATTCTACTAATGGTTCTATTGCCAATATAAATAAAGCAGGTGATAATGGGCAGCCTTGTCTAGTTGACCTCGTTAAGCAAAATGGTGTTGAAATCTGACCATTTGTGACTACTTTAGTTTGAGGAATAGTATTCAAAGTTTTAATCCATTGTATAAAAGATTTTCCTAACTCATATTTTTCCAATACCTTAAATAAAAAATCCCATTCCAATCTATCAAATGCTTTTTTCTGTGTCTAAAGCAACTGCCACACTCATTTCCTCTCTTTTTTTGTGCCAGATGAATAATACTAAGTAACCGAGTTATATTATCCATTGATTGTCTATTTTTAATAAAACCTGTTTGATCCATATGTATTAATTTTGGTAAATATTTAGATATTCTATTAGATAAAATTTTTGCTAGTATTTTATAATCTGTATTCAACAAAGAAATAGGCCTGTATGATGTTGGTTTTAAAGGGTCTCTATCTTTTTTTGGCAATACAGTTATGATCGCTGTTAAAAAAGATTGTGGAAGTTTATGCATTCTTTCCACTTGGTACATTAATTCCAAAAAAGGAGGAATTAATAAATCTTTAATTTTTTTTTATAAAACTCAGGAGGAAAACCATCTTCTCCTGGGGATTACTTACTCTGAAGTGATCCTAAAGCTTCTTCAACCTCTTTTAATGTAAAGGGCATATCTAATTCTTTCTGTTCTTCCAAATTTAATTTTGGAAGGGTTATTTGTGATAAAAATTTATCTATCTCAGCAATCTTATTTTGTGATTCTGATTTATATAGTTCAGTATAAAATTTTTGAAAGTTTCATTCATTTCTAAAGGCTTATAAGTAACCTTATTTACACTTGTTCTAATTGCATTTATTGTTTTAGAAACCTGTTCTATTTTCAACTGCCAAGCAAGAATTTTATGTGATCTTTCACCTAATTCATAATATTTCTGTTTAGTTCTCATAATTACTTTTTCTGTACGATATGTCTGGAGTGTATTATATTGTAGTTTTTTATTAACAAGTTGTCTTCATTTTTCTTCTGTCATGTATCTTTGAGATTCTTTTTCTAACTTTATGATATCTTTTTCCAATTGATCTATTTCAGCTACATATTCCTTTTTAATTTTAGATATATAATTTATAATCTGACCCTTAAATATGCTTTCATTGCTTCCCATAATACAATTTTATCCTCAACTGAATGTAGATTTGTATCCAAAAAAATTGAATTTGTTTTTTCATAAAATCACAAAAATCTTGACGTTTTAATAGAGTTGAATTAAAACTCCATCTATAACTTGATTCCTCCTTATCCATCATTATCATTGTCATTATCAAGGGGGAATGATCAGACAATATTCTTGCTTTATATTCCACACTTTTCACTCTATCTTGAATATTTTTTGATAATAAAAAAAATCAATCCTTGAGTAAGTTTTATGTCTGTTTGAATAAAATGAGTAATCTCTTTCTCTTGGATTAATTTTTCTCCATATATCAATCAGATTTAAATCTTTCATTAATGATAAAGTTAGTTTTGTTACTTTTGATTTTATAGCACCTTTACTTGATATATCCAGAACTGGATCTAAACAAAAATTAAAATCTCCATCTATTAATATTTTATCATGTGCATCAGCCAAGTTCAAAAAAACTTCTTGTATAAATTTTGCATCATTTTCATTTGGTGCATAAATGTTCATAAAAGTCCATAATTCTGAAAAAATTTGACAATGTATAATCACATATCTCCCCCCCCCCCAGAATCAATTATTATATTTTGTATTTTAATTGGTAAAGATTTATTAACCAGAATTGCAACTCCTCTTGATTTTGAATTAAATGAAGCTGCAATGACATTTCCAACCCAATCTCTCTTTAATTTCTTATGTTCTGTTTCTGTTAAATGTGTTTCTTGTAAAAAAGCTATATCTCCTTTCATTTTCTTAATATATGTTAAAACTCTTTTTCTTTTCACAGGTCCATTAATTCCATTAACATTAAAACTTAAAAAATTAAGTAAATTAATCATTCATAGTACCTTGGGAATTCTTTAAAATTCTCCATGTTGCTATGAGTCTCTTCCCAATCATCCAGGCAAAGAAGAAGAAAAATAGAAAAAAGATAACTAATATATAAGAAAAAAAACAAAATACCCCCCCACTAATGTTGCGAATAAAAAGAACACAACATTACCTCCCCCCATTTTATGGGTCATGGCAGTTGCCATGATTGTACACGTGAAACTCGCAGCTATCGATCAGGAGCTCCCCCAGCTCCCCCGCAAAAAAAAGAAAAATATATCAATAAAGAAAAGGAAAAAAAATAATTAATGTCTCTACTCTCAATTAATACTCCTCCACCATTTTTTTTCTTATAAATGTCCATCAGGTCCAACCTTGTTTCAGTCTTCATCATTAGTCCATTTCACTTCTATAATTCTTTAGTCCTCTTCATGGGCATCAGGTAATTCTTGTACAAATTCCTCTGCTTTCCGGTAGTCAACGAAGAATCTTCTTCCTCCATTATCTAGGAAAATTATAAATTTTGCTGGATAGCTCAATAAAAATTTATAGCCCTTTTCCCATAAAGATTTTTTCACTGGATTAAATTCCTTCCACCTCTTCAACAGATCGTAGCTTATGTCTGGATAAAAAAAAAACTCTTTTCTCTTCTACTATCAACGGCCCATTTCTCTTTTTAGCTCCTTGAGTAGCTGCCTTCAAGATCATTTCTTTTTCTTGATACCTTAAACATTTTATCAAAATTGATCTCGGATTTTGATCTTGTTGAGGTCTTGGTCTTAAAGCTCTGTGTGCTCTTTCAATTTCAATTACTTGACTTCCTTCTTTCATTTCCAAAATTTCCGGAATCCATTCTTGAAAGAATTTTATTGGATTTTCTCCCTCTGTACCTTCCATAAGGCCAACAATTTTAATATTATTTTGTCTACTAAAGTTCTCAAGCGCATCCATTTTTTCCATCATCCGTTTTCTTTCTGCTGTCCAGGCAAGCATATCGTATTCTATCTTTTCTATTCTTTCCGTGTTTTCTTCTACTTTTACTTACATCTCTTTAACTTTATTATCCATCTTCTTTTGTTCTTCCACCACATTATCAAGTGTATTCTGTATGCTTCTTATATCTGTTCTTATAACTTTAAATTCATTCACCATATCTGTTCTTATAGCTTTAAATTCATTCACCATATCTGTTCTTATAACTTTTAATTCATTTATTATATATATCAGGATATCTTTTATGTCTCCTTTAATCTCTTCCTTCTTTTCTTCCTTTTCTTCTGAATTTCCCAAAGAGTCTGTTTCAACTTCCGACTCACTTTCAATTTCACTTCCAACCGTAGTTGAAGCTTGTAGTTTTGTTAACATATGTTCATACGTACTTTGGCGCATGCGTTGTTCTTGCCTTTTCTTCTTAGAGACCGCCGACATTGCTGCAACTTCTTTTCCCGCATCATCAGAAGTGCCTTGCACTTCGTCGGGAGAAGGTCCAACTTGAGTCCGAGGCTTCGCCAAGACGGCTAGGCCTTTTTCCCCGCCGATTTGTGCAGTCTTTGAAGTAGTAGCTTTCTTCTGTTTCAGTTTAGGAGCCATGTCAAAAGATAATCCTGAGTTGCTTATAAGTAGTTTCTAATAGATATTTGTTAACTCTTCTTCATTTAAACCTTATCTCATTACTTTTTGCAAGGGTGCCGGAATCCCAATGTCTCGACCCTATGTCATCATGTGATGTCCCCCTCATGGAGTTAATTTTGATTGAGGAATTTAAAGGTCGTGTTCCGGAGGAGATCCAGATGTATTTGAATGAGAAGCCGAATAAATCCATCTCAGAATTCGTTAGGTTCGCCGATGAATATACCGTAACCCACAAGACAAAGTTTTCCTCGAATACAAGTTCACCGAGAGACCACGGGAATGATCGAGAAAGTCCGCCGGCTGAGGCAGAGGTCCCGCCAGGAGCTATTGGTAAGGTTGAGGGGGAAAGGCCAGACGACCAGAGATTTCAGGGCTTGACCTGTTTTAATTGTGGGAAGAGCGGGCATGTTGCGTCTCGGTGCTTTGCTCCGAGGAGAGAGACGGGAAAAGGGAAAGCAGCAGTCCCTCTCGGATGTGCCGTGGTAATCAGTAGATCGACAAGAGAGCCCCGGGTAGACAGAGTACAAGAAGGGTTAGAGACTTGTCTGTCACACGGAACCGTGTCTGTGAGTGAGGGAGACCCACCAGTTCCCGTACGAATCTGGAGAGACACGGGAGCTGAGCTGTCGTTGATCAGCAGTAAGGTACTAGAGTTTGGTCTAAAGACGAGAATGGTAGCTGTAAAGGGAATAAGTAAAAGGATAGAAATGGTGGCCTTACATGAGGTCATTATGGATTGTGAGTTGGTGTCTGGACCCGTTGAAATAGGGGTGCCATCAGAATTCCTGAGAACTGACATGGACGTCCTTCTCGGTAACGATTTAGCAGGTGGTAGGGTTTGGGCAGCCATGATGAGGACCAGCCGGCCGGTGAGTGTTGAGGCTCCACCCCTAGAGTCCCAGATCTATCCCACATGCGCGGTCACTCGCAGCATGTCGAGACAGGCAGCTGAGAACGAGAGCAGTTTAAATCTGGCCAGTTTTGATTTGGCCGAGATGTTCCTACCGACCCTGTACCACGAGGGTTTAGAGGGTGGTAAAACGAAGAGTAGTAAAGTGAAAGAGGGTAAGGGAGCGGAGTTAGATCTGCCTTTAGTGAGGAGAAAGGTCCTAGAGGCAGAAAATAAAGATGAGGAACCGATAGAGCGGTTAAAAGGTCCAGAGTTGGACATGGATGATCTGTCTGGGTTGGCAGAACTGTTTGAGGAAGTTGAAACTTCTAAAGGTGTTCCCGATAATGAAATGAGGGCAGCCCTAGATGAAAAGGGTGCCCTTACCTTGAAGAAGTCTGCTGGGTTGGCAGATGAGGTTGTTTTAGCCCGCGGGGTTGAGTTTACTCTGGAAGGGAGTTGCCCAGAGAGTAGCTGGGAGAATCAGGGGAATTTAGAATTTGGAAAGGGTATGGGTATTGAAAGCCTGGAAGAGGCCAATGTCCCGTTTGAGTGTGTCCAAGATGGGGATGCACGTGGTACTGAACCTGGTAACGGAGCTCAGAAAAAGTCTGAGGTATTTGATTCAGTGGAATGGGACGGCCGTCCTTGTGGGTCAGATAGACTTGGTTCAGTGGGAAAAGGGTTAACCTTGGTAACAGTGGGAAGTGAGAGTTCCCAGGTGTTTGTGCTCGAAGGTGTGTTCAAAGTTAATGCAGAATTTAAGAATAGGGAGATAAGACTTATTATTGAAGGAAACGGAAAGTCTGTAGTTCCCAAGTCAAATGAAGAAACTTTAAACCTGGCAGATCGCTTACAGAGTGAGCCGGGAGATAGCGGCGGCCCCCCACTCTATTGTTATGCCAGGATGTGGTGTGAAGAGGCTGAATTCGAAATGCTACTTGAAGAGTTCGAATTAAAAACCCATAGCGTGAAGGGTCCTGACGAGAGGGCTAGCCACTTGTGTTAAATTAAAGAATTAGGTGGAAATGGTCTAAGTTTGGGACACCTGTTGATAAAATAACCCCTATGGAAAAGGTGGGTGGTAGTTTACCTCGCCAGATTACTCAAGTTCCCCACGTGGGAACTCACCGGAAAAGAGGCGATGGTTAATGGGGATGCCATTTTAAACAGCAAAGCAGGTTGTACAGGATTTCGCCAAAGCCTGTGAATAATAAAGACAGCCTCCTTGGAAGCCTGCCTGTTAAGTGAAAACAACCGAAACGATTAGTATTCACATAAACTTTTGTAGATGCACATAAGCTAAGATCACAACTCCTTAGTTTTGTTGCTGGGAAAAAAAAAGGTGGTTATTAAGTTGAAGTCTGATGCTACAAGACTTTAGTAAGGTACAAGATGTTAAAATATTAAAGGAAATGCCACTGTAATCGTTAACCATTTGGATGCTGAATTGAATGTATCACTGTATTACTCTGTAGAAAACAAAACTTTCATATTGTGTTAGATTCTAAAACCCTGTAAGACTCTGTACTACTTCATTTCACCGCTGGTGAAAACGCTTTGAAGAAAGGGGGTGTTATGAATGTACCACAGCTCTGAGGGGCCGAAGGGTGCGGGGGAGCTCCCTCCTTTGTGAGAATCGCAAGAGCATTATTGGGTTGGGTCAGAGGACCCAGGAAATGAGAGAGAGAGACATGGCCATTGTCTCCCGGAGACAACGTTTGTGGATTGGGGACTATGCTACGTGCAAGCCCTCGGGCAAAGTGGGCTGGTTGAGAGAGAGATTGCATCACCCCAACCTGATTGACATCTACTACCCAACGTGTTAAGATAAAAGGGGGGGCTGTAGGGACAGCCCCTCAGACGCACCAGAAGAAACGCTAGCGATCCCATAATAGCGGGAAGCCATTTGAAGGAAGCCACGTGCGTTCGGTTCCCTTGCCTGGGAGCTGGTGGCTGGTACCACAGAAAACGACTTGGAACTAACAACGGGGAAACCAACTCCCTCGAAGCAACGGATTGGCCTCATAAAAGTCCCGGGCAAGTTTAAAACCGTTTCTCTTAAACCCAAAGAGCTGCAGCTTGAAAGGACAGTGACTTTTATCTTTCCATCGGACAATGCAATATCCCCTAGACAAACGGTAGAGCTATTGCTTAATCGATGATTATTATTATACCCGCATTTTTCGATTGAGAATTGACAACATATTTTATCTGAATGTCTGTATTAATCTTATTTTTGTGCTCCTTTATAAATAAAGTCTTTTAAAAATAGTACCATCAGACTTCAATGGGCCTCTCTATCTTTGCTGGTAAGTGACCCAGTTACAGGGTTCGTAACAACTGAAAGTTTCTGAAAGTTTTCAGGAAGTGACTAAAAATAAGCCAAGTACTTGTTTGCTTTATCAGAGTGTATTTTTTTCAAATGTTTAAGGAGGTTTCATTGCCTCATATGAAAAAGAAAACTTGTTCACACAACAGAAATATTTGCTGCTGTTGGTTGCTCGGTGCAGGTATAAATCCAAGTTTCAGCTACGCTGCACTATACAGTCTACGCTCTTCTTTGTTTGGTCTGTTTCTGCCATTTTCATTATGGATTAATGACCACATTCAATCGCCTATTGTCTGTCCAACCTGAAGATCTGTAAACAATAAAGGAGAAAGTTATAGCATCAACATAGCTGAGACAGAACCTGACTCTCTGCCTGAAGGTACATGAAGTAGAACAACATTATCTTGGTTGTGCCGTGGGTAAGAGAAGTGGTGTCAAGACCATTCAAAAGGGCAGATTCTGAACTTTACCCCACCGAATACCTACTTAATTACTAACTGTCTCTTATACCACTGGCATTTAATGAAGGCCCTCCTTCTCTGTCTGTATAGAAGGTTTCTTCATTTCTGTTTTTCTAACAGTTGTTCTTTGACCAGTCAGGGTTGTTAGCCCTGAGCTGAACCCCTGAACCTGGAGGACCAGTGGACCATTCTTAGTCTGGCCTCTACCCTTTGACCTGTTAGACATGGGTGGCCCTACGAAGAGCCAAACCACAAGGCCCTGACCCTAGCCAACATAGCTCTCCGGGTTATTGAGGCATGCAAGCCGTCAAACACTACAACAAGTTCTTTTGGAGGACCCCACTGAAAGCCGTACCCTAATTCACAGGACTTGCATCACTGAGTGATTAGAGTATGAGAATTGGGAGTCCTAGCTAACACTATACTACAGTAATGAATGACAATAAGGCCCGGAAATAACATTGTTTCTTCAGCCCAGATTTCTTGTGAAGTGTCACATTGTTTTTCAACAACCATAACATACTTCGGGGGTAGTCTAAGAGAACAGAGATGAGGTGTTGAGGATCAAATGCTTATAATAAGTATTAATTTCTTAAATTAAACCTTCAATCCTTCAGCTACCTCCCTTGCTATCTAACACCCCCTGTACTGCCCCCTCAGAAACTGTCAGCCTTCGAGCGATATCGCCCGTTTTGGAAACTTCTGCTCTAAATCACTCTAAGCAGCATGCTGTTGATTTTGTTTAGTTGATGATCTGAGAATTACTCTTTTAACTATATTTGTTGCTTCCTGCCAGTTAGCAAACCTCTAACCACACTGTTATACTATGTCCAACATCATAATCTCTTATGTTGCCAAATAACCTTTTGCATGACATCATGAAAGCCTTTTGAAAATCTAAGTATATTATTACATTTATTTGCTTCCCTCTATCTGCCTCAGCTAATACTTCCATGAGGACTAATACATTTATCAGATATAAATTCCCCATGAGCCTGCTTGAACTAATTATGACCTTCTAAAAGTTGTTCTATTCTCATAATAATTTTAACATTTTTCCAATAATAGATGTTAGGTTAACTGGCCTGTAATTACTCGCTTTTTGGCTGCCAACATATTTTTATCGCTTTGTGAGGGTGGGGGGTGTGCTTGAAGGTGATGTCCACTCATTAGCAATGATGCCAGTTTTTGCATTGAGGCAGGGAGCACACATTTCAGGCACCTGAAACTCTGGAGAGAAACCATCAACGTTGTCTCCATAAAGTTCTTCATATTCACTGGCCAGAGAAGTGAACCAACATCAATGGTCTCTCCCAAACCAACATACACAACACTGGGGCCCTAATTACACTAAGACAGCTTCAATTGGCAGACTGAATCACTCACGTAGCTGACATCGAATCCATGAAATAGATGTCCAATCCTGACTTCTCTGCAAGGAATTGCTCTGAGAGCAGAGGAAATGGTTCTAGAATATTCTCAACCCCTCCTGAAAAAGAAGTTCTCCCTGAATCCCCGAAATATTGTTCCATGAGGATCAATGTGGGGAAGTTAACTATTCATGATGGCACTGAGAATCACAAATACATTCATTGGAATGGAAACAAATCATCCTCAATCCCTTAGAACTGCCATTGTGAGATGATTTTGCCCAAAGGACATTTAGCTTTAGACAGTTTATGTTAGTTAATTCCATCTTCCAGTATACCTCAGAAATATCCAAACTTGATCTACTTCCCAGACTATTAGTTGCTTTAACAAAACTTTTGCATCATGCTTCATTTGTTTTTCATGCCAGGCCTTCTGATCAAAATCCCCAATAGCCAAGTACGAAAACAGTTGTGACTCAGATTTAGTTTGAAATCAATATTGGAACTCTACAATCAATGTTCCCTCTAATTTTTAATTTTCAGTGTGCACAAAATTCTTAAGGTGACAAAAGTATGTGTGCACTGAATGCATACATGGCACAGTTAATGTAGCTTTACAAAATATTTGACATAAAACTGCACAGAATAACGACAAAATAACATACATATATAAGTCACTCAGTTACTTTTTCTCTCTCCTGTCTTTGGCATTTACTCATTCTTTGATCTCCGCTGGGTTTGATCATTTTCGTTCTTGCTCATCTGCACTCAACTGTAACATGCGTAGCACTCCTGTAACAGGTAATGATAGGTTCTGTTGCCTGAGCTTTTGTACACCGTCCAAATGCAACTTACTTGCCAAATGACGCGTCAAAGTCAAGTTTCCAAATATCATCCCACTTCTTTCCACTAGCAAATTCTCCAGCAATTTTTGCACCACGACAATACAAAAACAACCCTCCAGTTTCCGAATCATACATAAATATTTCTTGTGGCTGAAAGTTCATGACCTCATGAGCTTTTGGTGTAGCAGTTTCTACTATTTTGTTAAGTCATTCAACTTTAAACAAATTTACAGTTCTTTTGCGCTTCACGCCCTTCACTTCTTTTGAATTCGACATAGTGAATCAAGATTTTTTCCAATAAAAGCTTAGTAAGCTGTCTACAGGATTTGAAACAGATCTTTGTAAACTTTATGATATGAACACTGAAAAATTAAATGTGTGTTGTTTCTCAGTCAGGAGTTGATGTTCCATCACCAGCTTGTCAAAACACTTCATCACTGTGGATGTAAGTGCCACTGGGTGATAGCCATTGAGGCAGGTCACAACAGTTTTCTTGGGTACTGGTATAAGAATTATAATAATTATTGTTAAAGCATATTATAAGAATTCATTCACTGCTAACTTTTAATTTTATCTGAAGTTTGTGTTATGAGGCATGTCTAGTAATAATTTTTCAGATTAGTCATGTTACGTCCGTAGCCCCCTCCTTTGTGAGAATTGCAAGATCACCGTTGGGTTGGGTCAAGGGGCCCAGGAAATGAGAGAGGGACGTGCAAAATGCCTCGTTTCCCCGGCGATGTAAAGCTACGGGACATGGCCATTGTCTCCGGAAGACCAAGTTGTGTATTGAGTACTGTACTATTCATTGAAGCCCCTCAGGGGATGACCAGAGTGGGCTGGTTGAGGGATTGCATCATCCCAACCTGATTGACATCTGAGACCCCGTGAGGAAGGATAAAAGAGGGTCTGCAGGAACAGTCCCTCAGACACACCAGAAGAAACGTTAAGCGACCAGGTAACAGCAGGAAGTCATCGGAAGGAGGCCACGTGCATTCAATTCCGTGGCTGGAATTGGTGGCTGGAACCACGGAAAACAGCTTCTAGCTAACAATGGGGGAATCCGCTCCCCTGACTCCACGGATTGGCATCATAAAGACTTGGGCAAGTTTAAACCACTTCGCTTTTAAACCCAACAATGCTACAGTTTGAACAAACTGATAGTGACTGTTATCTTTCCAGCGGACAATACATTATCCCTTAGACAACGATAGAGCTATTTCTTATTGATTATTATTATACCCGCACTTTAGATTTAGTATTGATGACGTATATTATCTGTATGTTTGCATTAATCTTAATTTTGTGCCCTTTATCAATAACTACTTTTAAAAATAGTACCATCAGACTTCAACGGACCTCTCTCTCTTTGCTGGTAAGTGATCCAGTTACTGGACTTTGTAACAGTCAGTTACCAAGACTTTGAGAAAGACCCTACAGTTCCCTTTCTCAATGCATGTATATGAGGCTTAGATGTAAAATGTCATACTGTATTCCAAAAATTGACAGAGCAAGATCAAAATGAGAAAGAGTAAAAAGTAATCAATCTTGAGAAGTTAGGAACTGAGAAAGATTGCTCAGTTTTATAGCTATCTTGACAATTGAATGGATGGCTTAATGTTGCCAATTTCTTGCAGCTGTTTGTTAATGTGAACATAGATCCAAATTCCTTTTACTGGCCTTGTCGACCTGAGCAACTTCGAACACTTCAATTAATTAATTGTTGTCAGTGGCCTTATTTGCCATTTATGCAAGTTTTAAAATTGAATTGGTTTTACAAATAGCTTGGTCTTTAGTGTTTCAGCTCCTTTCCCTGATGTGATGAATATATGTTTATCTACACACACACACACACACACACACACACACACACACACACAGAGAGTAAAATCCATTCATCCATGTAAAAAGAAATGCAACAGGTTATTCATAACCTTTACTGATTAAAGATTTCAAAGAAGCACATCCCTTTAATTATAGGAATATATTTTCATTAAAACTTAAGCTTAATCTGAGAATGTTCAATTAGTTTTGTATCTGCCCAGAATATAGCTTACTGGTCTGTTTATGAATATTGTTCAATTTCATGATAGTACTTCTCTTTCTTGGTAAACGCTTACATAGACTGCTCAATATCTCATCACATCACAAATCCCCTATGCTCACCCCATTCTAAAAGTAAGTCCATCCTATGTCACCATGAGAAGTATACTTGTCCTTTGTTAAGAAGACTGGATAGTACAATGGATACACCAGAATGTTCCTATTTAATCATAGTTACTGTTGCATTCTAATTATTATGCAAAAAAGACAAACGTTTCACTTGTGGTCTGAGATATTGGTTGCCCATACTATTAATGTTTCCTGAGTCTGTGCGAGGAAATTGAGCCCTTTCTGTATACTGACATTTTTTGACCCTGATTTTAAAAAAGTCAACGCTACTTCCATTTTTACAGCCGAAGTGGATAATTTGCATTTCTCCACATTATATTCCTTCTCCTCCTTTGGTTCATATTGGCAATCTCAACATGCTGGCACTCCTATGATGTGGTCTGGAATACATAATGTGCTTTGCTACAGGAAATGAAAATGGAGCTTCACAGAACTGTTTGATTGATGAAGACTGAAGAGCACATCCTCCATGGCAATCAAACCTCTGAAAGGACAAAGGATTCAGTAAAATGTGAAACTAATATTGGAAGTTTCCTCTCTTTCGTCAGTTTAAATAATGTTGTGAAAGAGAGAATGCAGAGTTGCCCCAATAGTATGTCAAATCAGCTTCCTTCTTAATTCTTAGTTCAGTGGATAAAACCTCTGCTAAGTGCATAATGGATATGACACATAAACAGTCCAAAGTCGATTATCCCATGCATGCTTGTTGGGGAAATTTTTTGGTTAACTTTTGCCTGTTCATTTATGTTTCTTAGTTTGTTCAGTTGGTTGACTTCAGCTGAACAGAGAGTTGCCATAACCACAGACCGTAAGATATAGGAGTAGAATTAGGCCATTTGGCCCATCAGCTCTCTCTGCCATTTCAGTATTGCTGATCTATTCTTCCTCTCAGCCCCAATCTCCTGACTTCTCCCCTGACCAATCAAGAATCTATTAACCTCTGTCCTAAATATGTGTAAAGATTTGGCCTCCACAACTGCCTGTGGCAAAAAATTCCACAGATGCACCACTCTCTAGCTAAAGAAATTCCTCCTCATCTTCATTCTAAAACAACACCCCTCTACTCTGAGGCTGTGTCCTCTGGTCTGAAATTCTTCCAGCATGGGAAACATCCACTCTTTCAAGGCTTTTCATTGTTTATTTGGTTTCAATAAGGTCACCCACTCATTCTTTTAAATTCCAGTAAAGATAGGCCCAGAGCTGCCAAATGCTCTTCATATAACAAGCTATTCAATACTGGAATCATTTTTGTGAACCGCCTTAGAACCTCTCCAGTTTCAATACATCTTTTCTAAGATACGGGGCCCAAAACTGCTCACAATACTCCAGGTGAGGCCTTACCAGTGCTTTATAAAAGTCTCAACATGGCATCCTTGCTTTTATATTCTAGTCCTCTTGAAATGAATGCTGACATTGCATTTGCCTTCCTCACCACAGGCTCAACCTGCAAATTAACCTTTAGGGAATCCCGCACAAGGACTCCTAAGTCCTTTTGCACCTAAGTTTTTTTGTATTTTCTCTCCATTTAGAAAATAATCAACCCTTTCATTTCTTCTACCAAAGTGCATACATTTCCTGACACTGTATTCCATCTGCCATTTCTTTGCCCATTCTCCTAATCTAAGTCCTTCTGTAGCCTTTCTACTTCCTCAAAACTTCCTGCCCTTCCACCTATCTTCATATCGTCTGCAAACTTTGCAACAAAGCCATCAATTCCATTGTCCTTATTACTTTAAAAGAATTGGTCTCAACATAAACCCATGTAGAACACCACTAGCCACTGGCAGCCAGCCAGAAAAGGCTCCCTTTATTCACATTTTTAGCCTCCTGCCAATCAGCCACTGCTCTATCCATGCTAGAATCTTTCCTGTAATACCATGGGCTCATAGCTTGTTAGGCAGCCTCATGTGTGGCACCTTATCAAAAGCCTTCTGAAAATCCAAGTACACAATATCAACTACTTCTCCTTTGTCTATCCTGCTTGTTAGATCTTCAAATAATTCCAACAGATTTGTCAGGCAAGATTTTCCCTTGAGAAAGTCATGCTGATTATGACCTATTTTATCATGTGCAATAAGTACCCTGAGACATCATCCTTAATAATCGACTCTAACATCTTCCCACCCACTGAGGTCAGACTAACTGGCTGTTAGTTTCCTTTCCTCTGGCCCTCTCCCTTCTCAAAGAGTGGAGTGACATTAGCAATTTTCCAGTCTTGAAAGATCATTACTAATACCTCCACAATTTCTTCAGCCACCTCTTTCAGAACCCTGGGGTGTACACCATCTGGTCCAGGTGACTTATCTACCTGGAGTTGTTAGAAGCACTATCAATTAGAAAAATAATGAGTGGCTAAAATGGAGCTCAAAGCTCTAACACTAGAAAAGGAAGGAATAGGGATCAGCTGAGTTTCTCTTTAATTCTAACTGGAGCATATGTTCATATTGACAGTCATATGGTCAGTATTAGTTTTAATGACTCAACAACTGAATGAAGTATTAATTCCCACCACCTAACATAATAGAAGAAGACAATATATTACAAGTTCCTCATGGAAGTGTAAAGCCCTGGTTCATATTTCTACTGTTATGTTGTATGTATTTCATTTAGCAGTTCTGTTAGAGCAATCTGTTCTGTTTTCAGCTTGCTTGGGTTATTGTTGAAAATAAGAATTGGGGAGACATGTCCAAATAGGATGGTTGAATTTAAGGGAGATTTAACTGGTGAGGGAAACTAAAGTTGGGCTTGGGGCTTTTGTTTGAGAGGAGATGAACAGGGAAGATGCTGGGGAGAAGAAGTCGTAGGATTTGACCCGGAGTGGGTCCGTGATTCAATGAAGCCAAGGGCAAGATTGATTGAGGATTGGTGACTATGAGCTCCAACTTGTGCACATTTGACTGTTTCAGTAAAATGGGCCCTTCTTTTTTGTTCTTTTCTTTACTAACCCTTTAGTCAATTAAGAATCATTAAAAATATCTTTTAATTGTATGCGGTGTACAGTATGTTATTTCATGGCACCAATTTGTAACAGGGTAGCAAGTTACACAGCATCCTCACAAACAGGGGTTTGGGGTGGGAGAGTGCCTCACTCTCACGAGTTTGGTGGGACCAGAGGTCGTCTTCCCTACGTTTACGCAGCCAAGGAAACCAGGGGCCTTGACAAGCATTCCGAGCATTAGTCTTTACCCGATAAAAGCTAAAAATGTATTTCAGACCCACCTCTAAGTGAGGGGAAAAATATGCTTCATCATTTGTCACAGATACAAAGCCAACTTCAAATTTGCCAAAGGCAAGACCCAATTGCCGTTGGACCAATTGGACCATGCCATCTTTTCACATCTACTATTGAGAAGGAGCACAAGACCCTGAAGTTCCACGTCACCAGGTTCAACAACCCCTACCTCCCTTCAACAATTTAGTTCCTGAACCAACCAGAAAAACCCTAATCTTAAAAGTATAGCTATGAACACTTTGATTACTTTCCACTAAAATGCTGCTTATATAATGTCATGTATCCGTGATGCTGCTGCAAGTGAAGATTTTTGTTGCACCTGTGCAAACATTACTCCTGCATATGACAATGAACTTGACTTTGACTTTGACATTGTAGTCAATTTCAGCTGGGCCAACAGAGGCCATTTTTATTATGTGATACTGACAGGAAGTTAAAATATATCATCTGGACCAGACTCAGTCTGGTAAATGCTGGCATAAAATTACAAAGAACTATTAACAGACTAAGTGAAAGGGTAAATATATTTCCATCCAGGCATATGTGGAGTAATTAGTTATTTTTCTCATCCGACCTGCTACAAGTTCCAGCATCTTTTGTTTCTGATTCCAGCAATTGGAGCTTTAAAAAAAATCCATTAATGAAATATAGGATGTATTCCCTGGCATTTCTGTAAGATTTGACCAAAATGTCCAAGCTGTTAAAGGGAGCTGATTAGGAAATCTGTGACCAGCAACCCAGTGTAAACTTTAACCCAAGATTTTTGGGAATGATATGAAAATCAGGAATTTTCTTATCTTTGCATCTTGAGATCTGTGGGCATGGTCAAACACACAGAGCGAAGATGAGCTGGGGAGGAACTCAGGGAGCATCCATGGAGTGAATTATACTGTCGATGTTATAGGTCAAAGCCCTTCATAAGGTTTGGTTTAGTCCATTTCCTTTCAGAGATATAACCTGATCTGCTGAATTCTTCCAGATGCATATATTTTTTGGCTCCAGGTTACAGCATGTCCTATTATTTCTGTGGTCAGATGTACAGAGTCAGGCTACAGCTCAGCGGTGACTTCGATAAATGGAAGAACAGACTTCTGTTCTTGGCTAAAACCTTTCACTTGATCTGTAAACACAAATCAAAAGAAATGAATAAACTGGAAATAAATGGAATTACAAAGAAAAATAAACTGAAGATGGAATGTCAACAATGGATATAAATGATTTATATCACTGAGGATAAAATAACTGCAAATGTACCAGGTGGCCTAGCGGAAATAAAAGTTAGCTTCTTTCCCAAAGTAAAACTCGGCAGATACTTGAATCTGAAAGCAATGCTGAAAATAGTCAATATTTGATGCAGACATTCTAGAAAGAGAAACAATGTTAACATTTTCAGTCCTGATGAAGGGTCTTGGCCTGAAACATTTGCTCTTTATTTCTCTCCATATATGCTGCCTGACCTGCTGAGTTCCTTCAACACTTTCTGAGTGTTACTCTGGATTCCCAGCCTCTGCAGTTCAACATTTTCAGTGATTGATTTTTCATCCATGGTGACTTCGCCAGTTAGATTCTTGCCCTTAGAGGATAGTAGATGACGTGTCTTATTCTGGCTGGATGTCTGTGGTTAAAGGTGTTGTGCAGCAATCCATACTGGGAACTCTGCTATTTGTGATGACACAAAGACTGGTGGCACTGTGGTTAGTGTAGAAGATTGCCAAAGGAAGCAGTGGAATATAGACTAGTTACAGATATGGGTGGAGAAAGGCTGATGGAGTTTTATCTGGGCAATTGTGATGTGCTGTGCTTTGAAAGATCAAATATAAAAGGAAAGTTAAACAGTTAATGCCATGACCTTTAACAACCTTGATGTGCTGAGGGATCTTGCTCCTTAAATGTAGCTGCACAAGTTGATAGTGGTAAAGAAAACCCATGGCTTACTTGCCTTTTTAGTCAGCACATCGAGTTCAAAAGTCAGGAAATTTTGTTGCTGCTTTGTAAGATTTTGGTCAAATCACAGTCGGAGTAATGCATGCTTTCTGGTTACCCTGTTTCCAGAAGAATGTGAAAGCTTTGGAGAGGGTGTAGAAGAGGTTTACCAGGATTCTACCTGGATTAAGGGTGTGTACTATAGGGAGAGGTTAGACAAAAAAAATGTTTTCTCTGGAGCAATGTAGGCTGAGAGGAGACCTGACTGTTGTATAAAATTATGACAGATATAGATAGACAGCTAATGTCTTTTTTCCAGCATTGAAATGCGTAATACTAGAGAGCATATATTTAATGTAAGAGGGGGATAGTTCAAAGGAGATGTGTGGGTTATATTGTTTACACAAAGAGTGGTGACCGGAATGTACTGCCAGGAATGGTTCTGAGTAATGTTCCCTCTAATTTGTAATGACCAGCATATGCAAAAAATTTGTGCTGTGCACTGAATAATTTTTTTTCAACAAAAACAGTATAAATAAGCTAGTTTTAAAATCAACAGATAAATCATCGCAAGCTCCATGTTGTCAACAATGTCCGCATGAGAAACCAGAAAATAAAATGTGACAATGTTCGATCATGCAATAACATGCCAATGAGGTAAAGGGTGACAACCTTTTGTGAGCCCACCTTAGTGGGCTAGAAGCACGTGTACACCTGAGTGGGAATATTGGTTCTGAAAGAACATTTGACAGAGGCATTTAAGAGAGTCTTGGATAGGCACGTGAATGTGCAGAGTATGGAGGTAAATGGATCATGTGCAGGCAGGAGGGATTAGTTAATTAGGCTTCATTTGCTGAATTACTTTGGCTCAACATCATAGGCCAAAGGGCCTGTTCCTATGCTGTACTGTTCTATGTTCTAAAATCTCCATTACTCTCTCCACAGATTTTGTCCTTTTTTGAAGATGACACTGTGATCTAAGATTTGACGTCTGTGAATCTCT
This sequence comes from Hypanus sabinus, assembly GCF_030144855.1. NCBI lineage: Eukaryota > Metazoa > Chordata > Chondrichthyes > Myliobatiformes > Dasyatidae > Hypanus > Hypanus sabinus. The sequence continues at coordinate 38,233,642 of NC_082708.1, forward strand.
CACGAAGAAAGAACTCCCCTGAAAGAATAGAAACCTAGCAAACAAAAGACTGGATGGTCACTGTTGCCACCCTTTAATATGATTTATTGATTGGCCAGTAAATGGGCATTCACAAGAAGGCAGGAGGAACTCAATAAGTTGGGCAGCATCTATGGAGACGATATTGTTGTTTCAGGTCAAGACCCTTCATCTGATCTGGACTAAAAATGTCAACCTGTCCATTTCTCTCCATAGATGCTGCCTGACCTGTAGAGTCTATTCAGCTTTTTGTGTGTTGTTTCATATTGTAGCATCCACAGTCCCTTGTGTCTCCAGTAAGTGGACATGATGAGTGTTTATATATTTGTTGGGGTGTAGGATGAACTGAGTAGCCTATAAGGCTGGTTTAATATGAGAATTGCCCAATATGTCTTAATTTCCTCTCCCACTTCTCGCACATCCCTTTACTATTGTACCTGTTTTCTTATTTAGCAATTTGCTGAAGATGAATAGAAAATGCCCAAACTTATTATTTTAATTAATTTATTTAATTATTTTAAATAACTTATTAATAAATATTTTGGACCTTGTTTACTTTCTGGCCTCCAACCCATTTCAGGGAAGTGATGATGTTCTCTTCTTCTGTTTCTTATGTAGTTCTTAATGAAGTCTTTTGGAATTGGAGTTAGGATAGGGGGCACTTTCCCACCAAACTGGCCTGTCTCTTAGTTTAAGTGGTAGCTCATTTAATCTCCTAGAAGGTGTTCCACATAAAGAGAATTATTGTGAAGGGACAACTCATTTTATCCATGTAAAATTTCCACAAAGCTAAATGAAATGAATGAGTTGTTGATTAATTTTGTCATTGGTTATGGTTCAGTCTGGGACACCAGTGGAACCCTTAGTTGTCCTTTGAATAATATTGTTGTGTCTTAATCACTTGAACAGCTTATTTTCAGCAAAGGAGTGAAATTAGTGCAGCTTTACCTATACAGCTGTTAGCTATATTTGAAGTCTTTTGATGTCCTTTAAATTATATAATAGATCATAATTTGATTTGCATCAGTACTGTGCTTGGCTTACATGTTGTATCCACGCACTCCCCCCCCCCACCCCCTCATGCAGTCAATAAGAACATCATGTTTAGATTTTTTAAACTGTAGTGTCCTAGTGTTATGATAAGATTATTGATATAAATTGTATCATTAAAGATCTAAGGGTAAGTTTTCTGAAGCTTCTTTCTGTGTCAAACCTTACAAAATGCGTTACAGAATTGGCCTTGTGGTTTTGAATTGCTTCTGATTTATTCTCCAATCCATTAAAACAGAGTTTGCAAATGTACCCCTATGAAGACCGTCTTAAAAACAAAATGAAAGTTAGGAAAAAATGCATGAATCTTGATTTTAAACTTGCATGCCTGATGAGAAAATGTTATGTAGTTAAAATATTCATAGAGTATTATCACTGACTTCTTTGAGCCTTTTGGCCTCTGCTGTTTCTGATGAGTGTCACCATAGCTACATTTGAGTTGATGCATAGAAAGTTCAGGTATTATTTTAATTTCAAATTGAGATACTCAGACCAATAATTAAACCTGGCAGGATTGCTCTCAGGGTCAATGAGCAGATAGTTGAAGGGTCATTCAATTGCAACTGATTGGATTATTGGATAATAATGTTAGTTAAATTGTTTTAATAAATGTTATCTCTTTATTGTAGATACGGTTAATCTTAATTGTGTGCAGATGGAGGAAAGTCTGGCAGAAGATGCCCTCTGCCAGATAGTTTGTTAGGGAAGGAGAGGGTTGCTTACAGGATACTGGAACTACATCAATCAACTGACATCATGGCAAGCCAGGGTTTGATTGTACTGACATAACGTAAATTTGCTGTTTAATGCAAAGGCAAACACAGCACAATTAAGAAAAAAACTGCATGTTAGCCTTTAATGCAACCGCACCACATACATTGTACAAAAGTCTCAGGCGCATATATATAGTTAGATTGCTGAGACTTTTGTACAGTTCTGTATTTGTCAATGTGGAGTGGAGAGTGAGTTTGTAAATCTGGAGGGAGCAAAGGATATTGGGAATGGCAAGGGTGAATGCCACAAGAGGGGTGTGGGACAGGTGCCAGGGTCAGGGGATGGTGCAGGTGCAGACGCATCCAACCCTGAGACACCAGGCATGCTAATTTGATTCCAGACAAATGGCTTATTGATCATTACAGAACGTCTCTCTGGTGGTTCCCACTCCCTTCCCTCTCCCTTCCACTTTTCCCAACCCTGATCCCCCTCTCCCTGTCCCCTTCCCACTCTCAGTCTATAATAGAGACAGTGAGAATAGAAATGGAATTAGGTGGAGGATGAATGCGTGGCTGTGGGATTGGAGCAGGGGGCAAGGATTCAAGTTTCTGGATCATTGGGACCTCTTCTGGGGCAGGCGTGACCTGTTCAAGAAGGACGGGTTACACTTGAATCCTGGGGGGACCAATATCCTAGCGGGGAGGTTTGCTAGGGCTACAGGGCAGACTTTAAACTAGTAAGATGGGGGGGGGGGGCGGGAATCAATTTGAGGAAACCATGGGAGAGGAGGTTAGTTCACCAGTAGAGCAAGTAAAGAGACAGTGTGTGAGGGAGGAAAGGCAGGTGATGGAGAAGGGATGCGCTCAGCCCGAAGATGTAGGGGAGAAGAAAGAAAAGGATAATAAATTTGAATGAAATTAGGGATGAAAAGAGAGGAGGGGGTGGAGAGTATCTTAAATGTATCTATTTTAATGCTAAGAGCATTGTAAGAAAGGTGGATGAGCTTAAAGCGTGGATTGATACCTGGAATTATGATGTTGTAGCTATTAGTGAAACATGGTTGCAGGAAGGGTGTGATTGGCAACTAAATATTCCTGGATTTAGTTGCTTTAAGTGTGATAGAGTAGGAGGGGCCAGAGGAGGAGGTGTTGCATTGCTTGTCCGAGAAAGTCTTATGGCGGTGCTTTGGAAGGATAGATTAGAGAGCTCCTCTAGGGAGGCTATTTGGGTGGAGTTGAGGAATGGGAAGGGTGTAGTAACACTGATAGGAGTGTATTATAGGCCACCTAATGTGGAGCGTGAGTTGGAAGAGCAAATGTGTAAGGAGATAGCAGATATTTGTAGTAAACACAAGGTGGTGATTGTGGGAGATTTTAATTTTCCACACGTAGACTGGGAAGCTCATTCTGTAAAAGGGCTGGATGGTTTAGAGTTTGTGAAATGTGTGCAGGATAGTTTTTTGCAACAATACATAGAAGTACCGACTAGAGATGGGGCAGTGTTGGATCTCCTGTTAGGGAATGCGATAGGTCAGTTGACAGATGTATGTGTTGGGGAGCACTTCGGGTCCAGTGATCACAATAGCATTAGCTTCAATATAATTATGGAGAAGGACAGGACAGGACCTAGAGTTGAGATTTTTGATTGGAGGAAGGCTAACTTTGAGGAGATGTGAAGAGATTTAGAGAGAGTGGATTGGGTCAAGTTGTTTTATGGGAAGGATGTAATAGAGAAATGGAGGTCATTTAAGGGTGAAATTATGAGGGTACAGAATCTTTATGTTCCTGTTAGGTTGAAAGGAAAGGTTAAAGGTTTGAAAGCACCACGGTTTTCAAGGGATATTAGAAATTTGGTTCGGAGAAAGAGGGATGTCTACAATAGATATAGGCAGCATGGAGTAAAGGAATTGCTCGAGGAATATAAAGAATGTAAAACGAATCTTAAGAAAGATTAGAAAAGCTAAAAGAAGGTATGAGGTTGGTTTGGCAAATAAGGTGAAAGTAAATCCGAAAGGTTTCTACAGTTATATTAAAAGCAAGAGGATAGTGAGGGATAAAATTGGCCCCTTAGAGAATCAGAGTGGTCAGCTATGTGTGGAGCCGAGGGAGATGGGAGAGATTTTGAACGATTTCTTCTCTTCGGTATTCACTAAGGAGAAGGATATTGAATTGTGTAAGGTGTGGGAAACAAGTAAGGAAGTTATGGAACCTATGACAATTAAAGAGGTGGAAGTACTGGCGCTTTTAAGAAATTTAAAAGTGGATAAATCTCCGGGTCCTGACAGGATATTCCCCAGGACCTTGAGGGAAGTTTGTGTAGAAATAGCAGGAGCTCTGACGGAGATCTTTTTGATGTCATTAGAAACAGGGATTGTGCTGGAGGATTGGCATATTGCTCATGTGGTTCCATTGTTTAAAAAGGGTTCTAGAAGTAAGCCTAGCAATTATAGACCTGTCAGTTTGACATCAGTGGTGGGTAAATTAATGGAAAGTATTCTTAGAGATAGTATTAATAATTATCTGGATAGACAGGATCTGATTAGGAGTAGCCAGCATGGATTTGTGCGTGGAAGGTCATGTTTGACAAACCTTATTGAATTTTTTGAAGAAGTTACGAGGAATGTTGATGAGGGTAAGGCAGTGGATGTAGTCTATATGGACTTCAGCAAAGCCTTTGACAAAGTTCCACATGGAAGGTTAGTTAAGAAGGTTCAGTCATTAGGTATTAATGCTGGAGTAATAAAATGGATTCAACAGTGGCTAGATGGGAGATGCCAGAGAGTAGTGGTGGATAATTGTTTATCGGGATGGAGGCCGGTGACTAGCGGGGTGCCTCAGGGATCTGTTTTGGGCCCAATGTTGTTTGTAATATACATAAATAATCTGGATGATGGGGTGGTAAATTGGATTAGTAAGTATGCCAATGATACTAAGGTAGGAGGTGTTGTGGATAATGAGGTGGGTTTTCAAAGCTTGCAGGGAGATTTATGCCGGTTAGAAGAATGGGCTGAACGTTGGCAGATGGAGTTTAATGCTGAGAAGTGTGAGGTTCTACATTTTGGCAGGAATAATCCAAATAGAACATACAGGGTAAATGGTAGGGCATTGAGGAATGCAGAGGAACAGAGAGATCTAGGAATAACAGTGCATAGTTCCCTGAAGGTGGAGTCTCATGTAGATAGGGTGGTGAAGAAGGCTTTTGGAACGCTGGCCTTTATAAATCAAAGCATTGAGTACAGAAGTTGGGATGTAATGTTAAAATTGTACAAGGCATTGGTAAGGCCAAATTTGGAATATTGTGTGCAGTTCTGGTCACCGAATTATAGGAAAGATATCAATAAATTAGAGAGGGTGCAGAGACGATTTACTAGGATGTTACCTGGGTTTCAGCACTTAAGTTACAGAGAAAGGTTGAACAAGTTAGGTCTCTATTCATTGGAGCGTAGAAGTTGAGGGGGGATTTGATCGAGGTATTTAAAATTTTGAGAGGGATAGAGTTGACGTGAATAGGCTGTTTCCATTGAGAGTAGGGGAGATTCAAATGAGAGGACATGATTTGAGAGTTAGGGGGCAGAAGTTTAAGGGAAACACGAGGGGGTATTTCTTTACTCAGAGAGTGATAGCTGTGTGGAATGAGTTTCCTGTAGAAGTAGTAGAGGCCAGTTCAGTTGTGTCATTTAAGGTAAAATTGGATAGGTATATGGACAGGAAAGGAGTGGAGGGTTATGGGCTGAGTGCGGGTAGGTGGGCCCAGACTAGGAGGGCCGAGATGGCCTGTTTCCGTGCTGTGATTGTTATATGGTTATATGGTTATATCAGAATCAGGTTTATCATCATCCACATATCTCATGAAATTTGTATGTTTTTGAGGTAGCAGTGTAGTGCAATACATGAAATTACTACAGTAATGTCCAAAAGTCTTAGGCACACTAGTGAGATATATGTGCCTAAGACTTTTTCACAATACTCGCTGTAGGTGAGGCCACATCTGAGATATTCTGTTCAGCTTTGATCTCATTACTATAAAAGACAAATACTTGCCTGCCACTTAAACTCTCCATCCCACTCCCACTTTGGATTCCTGTACTGTCACAGTGAGGCTGAACACAAGCATTTTTCTGCCTGGGCAAGGTGCAGTTTTATGGACTCAATATTTAACCTGATAGTTTCAGGTCATTGGATTTCTTGGATGGTATCAGTCATCCATCAGTTTATTGTTTGATCTTTTTGTACTGCATGGGATTGAAGGGCATACTGGGCACATCTTCCTGCCTTACATTTCAATGCTCCCACATTTTTGTCCAAATTCTTTAGTCTTATTCTTTAACTGTTCCAATTCACCCTCTGGGCTGAGGACTTCCTGCACAGCTTATCCCCATGTTTACACCTGTTTCAGCCCTTCAGACCTCTCTCTCCACACACCCTACAGTTTTACTAGGTCCTTCTGATTCTATTTCAGTTCTGATGAAGCATTGTGTACCAAAAACTTTGACTCTGTTTCTGTTCTGTGGCCTGTTTCACACGGAGACACACCAGGTTAATTGAGATACCAACATTACACAGGGTCTTGAGAGATTAAGAAAAAGTAAGTACAAACTGTTTACAATTACACAAAAGGATGCTGAGTAGCCAAAGGACTCAAGATCAAGATACGGAGATGATGAGGGGAAAATGTAATTTGGTTTTAGTACTTTATTTATGCAAAGCCACATTCCATGCATGAGTTACTTTTAGATGTGAAGCATAGCATCCAAATGAAAGACTGAAGGATTATCTTTAATAAATTAAGCCAAGTCACAACTTTGTATTAGAAGCTTGTCTGAAGTACAGTTACATTCATCCCTTAAAGAGAAATGCTTATCAGTTGCATTTATTGTATTACAGGAAGTCAGCAATTAATATAATTGTTTATATTATCTCTCAGGATATGTAATCTGCAAAGCATAATGCTGAAATTAAGTAATATGATGTAGTTTCTCTTGAGGCAACAGAAATGAAAATCAGTTCATTCAAATGTTGGAGATTATTATCCCTGTATCAGGGTCAAATTGAGCCGTGCTAAAAATTGCCTTTTACTTCTGATTATGCATTGTGATTATGCCACGTTATTCTCTGTGGAAAGCCAGTTTAGACTATCACTTTTTTCTGTGATTGGATGCTTGGTTGTCACAGCTCAATGCTGTTTAAAGACAGTCTTACTGAACCGTTCTACTTCATAATCCAATCCTGATAGATCCTTCTCATTTCATTTTTCGCTAACTTTTCTTGTGAGTACTATTCCCTCCCCACTAAAACAATATACCACATTCTCCTGCCTTTATTGCATTTCTGCTGATTGATCTTCCAAACATTCTCAAGCCTTGATCAACCTCCTATAGGAAGAACTGTTTGGACATCTGTCCCCTGAACTCTGGCTCTGCCACTGGTCTCAACACCACGGCTTACTTACTATTAATCTCCACTAACCTTTTGACCTCAGTTCTCACTGAATTTTGTTACAGGCATTTCCCAATTTATATTGTTGGCTTGACAAGCTAAGCCTTTTTAGCCTGCTTTTCCTGGCTTGGTTTAATCTGGGCAAAGTCTAAATGTGTATCCAATGTGATTTATCAGAACTGCAAATGGTTTATTTCTAATGAATATTCATGAATATATAACAGTCAAGAAAAGATAGTTATATTTCCAAAATGGACGACAGAGCTTGTGACACTAAAATAATAAAGTTGGATAAGAGAATGGACAAGATTTTTCTGTGCAAAGATAATCGTGGGTTTGTTTGCATTTCTGGTGTCCCAAGTCAGAATTTTAAAAAAGTGTGAACTTGTGATATTTCAGCCCCTAACACACATCAACAATATACCATTTTAGAATATCCTGTTAACTTTGTAAGTCAAAGTTACAGCATATTGCATTTAACCATGTGACAAATTATTCTACGGATCCTGCACCCAGTGTTGTGACTGTAATCAAAGTCACTGGAGAGACGCTGAAGCTGGTGATATTAAAGTTTTTATTCAGCAAAACAAGCAGGCAGTCCTATGAAACCACTCATGCTAGAATCTCACAAACTTAAAAGTACATCGCAATTTTATACCCTCGAGATCAAAGGTAGATGATTCAATACAATTTCAATAATGGCAATGACATCACTTACTTTAATATTTTGCATTGACAATGCTTCCTTTGAATTACATATCTACAGTAGGAGATGCCTCTAAGTGTTCAACCACCCTGGTACAAACTAATTGAGATAGATATTCTAAAAACTCCTGAAGACAGAGAGCCAGATGCTCAAGATAAGTCACTGTGTGAGCTGACTCTCTGATCAGCTTTTAATTGCAACTATACCTGCAACATTGCCTGATGTGGTAAGAGACAACATCAGCCTGGTCTGTCAGCTTGAACTCAAGTCACAATGGTGCAAAAAAACTTAGCCACGTTGCCTGATTTGATGCAGGACATTTAACACTTTAATTATTAGGTTTTGGGGTTTTGGGTTTTTGATCCTCCACATCAACCCGGCACCGACTGTCTGTGTATATATATGTAATGACTAGGGAGCAATATGTTACATATTCATGTTGTGATGCATTCTATATTGAGTTGGAGTTTATAGTTAAGCAGGGAGGAGTGTTGTGTATTTAATATTTCAGTAATATTTGAGTTATATTGTAAATATATTTTTTGACTAAGCTTTCTTTATTTGTTTACATAATTCATTTATGTAATTCTTATTTTACATAAGAAGTACCCGAAGGGCATACGTCATTACGTCACAATGTCAGAAGTGAACACCTCACTAAAAATAAAGTAGGCACATTTTCCCAGGCTCCCATGATAGTCTTTCAATTACATTTTGGAGTTACAAAACATAACATTTAAGACAATAAGGTTGTGAAACCACTGTGTTGCTTAGTAATAATTACAGCTTTCATAGGGGCAGAGCCTTTCTCACTTTATCCTTTAAAATTGTTCCGATCGTTGACTGACGTAGCCTAACGCTTTTCCAATGACCGATGGTGTTTCACCTCTTCCCGATGTCTTTATTATTTCCACTATACTATTTACACTATTCCCACATAGTATGATACAATCATAGATATGATTGATATCATAGATTCCCATCATAGATATGATACAACTACAATATTGACAGCCACAGCAGAGTAAATGTTAAATTGTCCTATTCAGGCCCAAAGATTTGATTGTTGTGGATGATTTCTTACTGTTGTGGAATAATGCCTTTCCTGACAAGGTGGGTGGGAGGTCAGTCTGCTTGACAGGTGAGACTTGTGGCTGTGAAACAATCTCTGGTTCTGAAGTCTCCTCTGTAGTGGTGGTAGGAGTTGACTCTGGGACTGTAGGAAGTAGTTCTGATAGCTCTGGTCACATTTCTACTCTAAAAACTGGCTCTGCTGTCCTCAAGTGATCAACGTGGCTACCCTCACCTGGTTTGGCCAGTCTACTGAGACAGTGTGGCTGCTGCACGTGTTACAGCTACTTGGAGTCACAGGTGAGAGCTGAGCACCAGGTGGGGACCAAAGGTGAACAAGCTGCCCTGAGAAGGACACAGCAGGCCCCCCCCCATCAGAGGTGCCACCCCTCCCTAGATACCCCATACACCATCTGTGGGTGGGCCTCAGCTAAATCTACCTTGCTGAAATGTTTTCCGCCAGAAAAGCTTGTAAAGATGTCCTCTATCAAAGGAAAATGGTATTGATCTACCTTCAACACTGGATTAATGGTGACCTTAAGAGCACCACCGATTCTGACAGATTTGTTATATTTGGCTACTGGGACCACTGGTGTTGCCCATGGGCTCCACTTAAAATTGAAAAGAATTCCTTATCCTCCATGTGATCTTGCTCACTGGCTACTTTATCATGGATTGTATAATAAATTGGACAAGTTTTCTAAAATTTGGATGTGACTTTTTCATTTACTACTAGTTTACCTATGTTGTGCTTGAGTTTTCCACTTATGATATGGTGCATAATGATGTATGCTATTCATACACTGCTTACATAATGAATTATGTAAACAAATAAAAGATGCTTAATCAAGCAATATATTTACAATACTACTCAAATATTAAGTAAACCACTTTAACATTTGGCTGATGCTTATACAGACATCTCACGGTCACCATTCTGTAAACTATATCTCTTACTCTGAGAGGCAGGCTGTGCTTTTGACTTCAATTTACTACTTGCAATTTACAATAAGAACAAAAGATTGGTTCTTGCTTGAATTAATATCTGCTATGTCAATGTAACTCCAGAATACTCTCAACAGCGAGTGTTCCTGTGAACAGTGACCATGGCAGAATTAAAACCCAGCCCAACAATCAAATCAGTTGCCACTCAAGTATAAATTCTAAAACTTAGAAATTGTTAGGGTTCTCTACATTGTAAACATTGATGATATTTCACAAATAGTTTCCTCACTGTTGATGGAATTAGTATAGTTATCTTCAACAACATGGGGGTGGTAACAAGTGGAGAATGATACAGTTAAATTGCTAGGCTTTGTATCTTGGCAATGTATCATTTGATAGCAAAGGGTGTTCCTTTGTAAACCAAAGACTGTATCTTAATCTATTCCCTAATCAACAGCCCATTCAAAAATCTCCAACAAAAAATAGAATGTCCTGTTGATCAATTCTTTTAGTAATGATAAGCATATTTCTTAATTTCCTTACATCATAAAAGAAAATCATTTGGTCTATCAAATCTATTCCTATTCCCCTACCAATCTTTCTTGCAATGTGTTCCCCTGAATTCCCATGAATGAAAATGAATATCTAATCGATTTGATATGTATAACAAATATTTTCCTTTGTAAAGCTCTGGAAAAACCTGAAAAGCTTTACAATATTGTTCATGACAGCCTACATACTTTAAGGTCAGTCCTATTAATCTGAATAGAAACATTTAGTACTGATATGGAATAGTGAGAAGAGTACTAAGGGCTTCTATTTAGATTACTAATATTGCATCAACAGCAAAGTAGCCTAATAGTGTCCAAAGCAAAGTTGTTCAATTTCAATTTCAATTGACTGACTGCTCAAGTCAACAGGGATGATCTTTTCCAATCAAAACTGCAGTTACATTCCATGCCAGTATCACCATGAGAACTTGCTCTGGAATACATGGGAACGTTATCCTGACATGGATTTGTATGGTCAATTCCTCACCATCAACTCATTCTGAAATGCCTTATCATTGTCATCTGTGATGGTTGGAAGAGAAGAAATACTTATAAATTCCAGGCTCAACTAAAAATAAACAATATGACTTGCTATGTCTAAATAATAAATTTTAAAAGCATGATTTTTGAAGATTTACAAAACTCATTCAAGGCACATTATTGAAATAATAGAAGAAAACATGATGCTTTTCTGGAATTCAATTAAAGGAAATCAATCTATTTCAACCAATATATTAAAGATACAGCAAGGGGACGTCCCCTTCCAGCCCAACAAGCTCCTGCTGCACAATTACACCCAAATGACCAATTAGCCTACTCCATCTTTCGGAGGGGGTGAGGAAACCAGAATACCTGGAGAAAATCCATGTATTCATGGGGAGAATGTATGAACTCCTGAGGGCAGTGGCTGAATTGAATACAATCTGCTGGTGCTGTAACCACTATGCTACCATGTGTCAATACACTGCTGGTAAGCTCCAGTTTATTGATACACCCTCCTTGGCCATCGAGTGCAAATATTAGAAGACTTAAGGAATCCCCTCTGTAGGACTTCCAACAATAAATGCGCTAACCAGCAAAGAATGAAGAGATGGCCACAGAATGAATGTACTAAAGATTAAAACAGTAATAACAGATATCAACAAAAGAATATTTTAGATCGATTCTCCCTAATTAAGGAAGGACATACTTGTAATCAAGGAAGTGCAACAAAAGATTGCTTTGCATGTTTGGTGCCCTGTTGCACTCACCTTATTGTAAGCGAACGCTTTGAGAGGCTGGTTAAAGACTACATCTGCAGCATGCTATCACCCACACTGAACACCCTACAATTTGCCAACCAACGGAACCAGTCTACTGATGACGCCATAGCCACAGCACTACACACCGTTCCCACTCACCTGGAGAAGAGGGCTGGATACGGTAGAATGCTGCTTCTGGACTACAGTTCAGCATTCAACACCATCATTCCCTGCAGACTTAACAGGAAGCTCAGAGACCTCAGCATGCACACCACCTTCTGCAGCTGGATCCTAGACTTCCTATTGGATCGCCGACAGGTGGTAAGGATGGGCTCCCTCACTTCTGCCCCTCTGACCCTCAACACAGACACCCCCCAGGGTCGTGTCCTGAGTCCTCTCCTCTACTCTCATGTCAGTGCTGCCACACAGAGCTCCAAACTGCTGATCAAATTCAAAGATCACGTGATATTGATCGGCCTTATTTCTAGCAGTGATGAGACAGCCTGCAGAGGAGGGGTTGACACTCTGACACAGTGGTGCCAGGATAACAACCTCTCCCTCAATGTCCATAAAACAGAAGAGCTGATTGTGGATTACAGGAGGAACGGAGACAGACTGGCCCCAATCAACATCAATGGGTCTGCAGTTGAGAGGGTGAGTAGTTTCAAGTTCCTCAGCAGACACATCACCGATGATCTCACCAGGATGGTACACTCTGGCTGTGCGGCAAATAACAGCACAACAGCATTTCTTCCACCTCAGGTGATGGAAGAAGTTCGCCATGGGCCCACAATTCCTCAAGACCTTTTACAGAGCATTGAGAGCATTGAGAGCCATTGAGAGCATCCTGACTGGCTGTATCACTACCTGGTACAGGAACTGAACCAACCTTGATCGCTGGGCACTGCAGAGAGTGGTACGGATAGCCCAGCACATCTGTGGATGTGAAATTCCCTCTAATAAGGACATTTACAGCAGCAGGTGCAGAAAGAACACCTGGAAGATCACTGGGGACACCAGTCACCCCAACCATACACTGTTTCAGCTGCTTCTGTCCGGCAAACAATACCGTAGCATTAAAGCCAGGACCAACCGGCTACAGGACAGCTTCTTTCTACAAGCCATTAGACTTATAAATTCACATGTTTTCACATAAGATTTAAATAAAATCATTCAATTATTCAGGAAAGATTATTTATTTTCTGGATTAAAGATATTTCCTAAATTCTCTTGAGTTTAGAAAAATGAGAGGTGGTCTTCTCTGAAACGTGCAAAATTCTTAAGGGGCTTTAAAATCAAATCTACAGATACTGAAATCCAAAGCAAAATGAAAAGGTCAAGCAGCAGCAATGGGAAGAGAAACAGAGTGAGTGTTTCAGATTGAAAACTCTGACAAAAGGTCTCATCTAAAAAGTGAACTCTCTTTCTCTTTTGAAAGCTGGTGTCGGATCTGCAAAGTGCTTCCAACATTCTGTTTTTATCCTATGAATAGCTTTTTTGGGATTATGTTTCACATGGCTGGGGTGTCCAGAAGCAACGATTACAGTACCAGAGGTTGGCCATTCAAAGATAAGGAGGGAACCAATTTCTTCACTCAGAGAGTAGTAAGTTTTTGTCATTATCTTATTTGTTGTGGAGGCAGTCATTGATTACATTCAAAACAGAGATCTATGGATTTTAAGAAAGTCAAGAAATATTGTAAGGATGTAGCCGAGACTTGAGATGCTGAGTTATAGAGAAAGGTTAAATAGGTAAGGAATTTATTCTCTGGAGCTTCAGAGAATGAGGGGAGATTTGATAGAGGCATACAAAGTTATGAGGATACAGATAGGGTTAATGCAAGCAGGCTATTTTTCACCAAGTTTGAATGAAACTAGAACTAGAAGTCATAGGTTAAGGGTGAAAGGTGAAATATTTAAGGGAAACCTCAATTCGAACTTCTTCATTCCAAGGGTGGTATGAGTGTGGATGAGCTGCCAGAGTAAGTGGTGGATGTGGGTTTAGTTTCAATAATGGTTCAGCACAGCCAAGAAGGGCCAAAAGGCCTGTTTCTGTGCTGTAATGTTCTATGGTTCTATGGATCTAATTAATAGAGGTACATGAATTGGAGGGGTATAGAGGGCTATGGTCAGATGCGGGCTATGGGACCAGGTAAAATAACAGTTCAGCATGGACTCCGTGGCCAAAGAGTTTGTTTCTATACTATGGTGCCGTGTGGGTTTTCTCTGGTTTCCCCGCACTTTCTAAAGACGTATATGTTAGTTACTCACATTGGTGTGATTGAATAGTGTGAGTTCATTGGGCCAGAAGGGCCTGTTACTGTGCTGTATCTCGAAAGAGAAAGAAATAAAAATATAATTAGTGAATAAGGTTGGCACACATGTGGATACATTTTTTCAGTTAGATATGCTATATATTTTGTAATGTGATTTCCTATTAAGTTTAACTTTCTTGTTGTGGTGAAGTGAACGCTACAGTGACCAACAACAAAGGGAGCGTGAACAGGGAATGGAGAAATAAGATGGTATTCATTGTAATCACAATCTGTTCACTGATCACCCACACAGAAATGGACACTTTTCACCATCTCCTGTTTTTACATTCTCTTCTTCTTCCAACTCGATGGAATGGAATGTGCACATATCAGTCCCCACATCTTCTAAGCTACTTAAAATTAACTTTATTTTTTTTTTCCTGATTCAGATGGAAGCCCTGTGACCTGATAAATAAACTGCTTCTTTTTCTGTACGTGTTGCTGATCTGCTGAGTGTTTCCAGCATTTTCTGTTTCAACATGCAGATGGACACTTAGCTTACTGTTACCTGTCACTTTAATTTTCTATCCATTCCCAGTGTGACCTATGCATCTGTTATAATAGGGTCCAATGCAAGCTTGTTGACTAACAGTCTATCTTTCGCTAGTTACATAGCAGCCTTCTGGACTTGCATTGGAATCTACAACTTTAGCTAATTTGCACTTCATCTGTATTAGAACTGGACTTTTCCTCTATAAGTCATCCATCTGTGATATTCTCTCTCTCTCCCCCCTCCCTCTCTCTTTCTCTTTTTCTTTCTTTTTCTCGCCCTTTCTATTAGCATATCCAGACCTGTTATTTGCAAGATATTTTCTTTTCAGCCTGAACTGGCACCATTAGCAACTTACTGCCACGGTCTATCCTCATCCTACTTAAATTACTTTCTTTGCCCTATCAATACCTTCCCCCATTTTCTCTGGAACTGAAAACTACATTACTTTTTCTCTTTCCCACTTCTGGTAACATGGTTTTGACATGAAATACTAACTTGCCATCTATTGCTTGCCCTGCTTGATGATGGTTCCAGCCTTTTCTGTTTTTGTTATGTGCTGAGAATAATAACTACACCTGAAGTTCTTCCATACGTTTATTATTTGTGACCAAAGGAACATTTCTTCCGCATAGCTTTCAGGGTAAATTCACTAATTGAAATAAGTAAAAGGATAAACAAACAATTAATGAAAAAGATGTCAGACCAGATGAATGAAATGTCCATGCTACCTAAAAGAAAGTTCAGTGCTTAACTGAAGAAACATTTTTGCCAAAGTCTAAAAGTTATGAACTAAACATTACAGATGAAATAGCAAAGCACTGGGAAAGAGAACACTCTGAGTCAGTTCTCTTGTAACAGAATATTATATTATTTTAGTCTCTCTGCAAAAAGATTTATCTCAGTATAGCACCATGAAACATTCTGATCCCAACCACATTAACATGCGTTTGCAGACAAAGCTCAAAGCTCTTGCACAATGCAAACTAAACACGCAATTCATCATCACAGCAGACGTTTCTGATGAACCTACAAAAGATTTACTTCCACAATAATTCATGATGTTCGTGGCTCAGTTGTGGCTGTTCTTCATTCTCTGGTACAATTGCAGTTTAGTCTCCAGGACAAAGCAACCATTTATTCATACTCCCCCCAAAAGTATATTTGCTTCCAAAATAAAAGCTTTAAACTATCTTCCACAATTCATTTGATGACCATATAGTCAATCCATACATATCTGATTATCGTTTAGTTTAGGTTACATGTCAGGAATGTGGCTGGATGGATCCAAATGCAGGATGCAGACACTGAAGTACTAGGGGGAGGACAGGATGGGGTTGCCATGGCATTTAAGGGTAGAGCTGGGGTTCAGGTAGATAGAGTGTCAGGCAGGCAGAGTGGAGCGGGCTCCCGGAGTTCAGGCAGGCAGGTCCCCGGGGTTCAGGCAGACAGGTCTAGGTGACTAGACAGGCTGGTGGAGAGCCCTCCCTGGGCAGGCCGCATATATCCTGGGTAGGGTCGCCTCCCAGGCAGAAACACCGGAGGCCTGGGTACGACGCGGACCCCTAGGTGGGTGTGGGGCACAATCCCAGGGTTCGGGTGGAAGAGGAGGACAGGGTAGAACCCCTGCCAGGCAGTGGCAGACCAGCCAGACCTGCCCGATGGAGGCAAGGGGTAGGAACGGACATAGGTCCAGGGTGACCAACACAACAGCCATGATAACAGGAAAATCGGGAATGGCCGGCAGACAGCGCAACCGCGCGAACAACACAAACGAGCGGAGAAGCGGGACCAGCGCATGAGAAGAAAGGTGGGGGAGGGGACCAACCTGGCAGTACTGGTACGGGGCAGAGAAGCATGATGAGGAGTAGATCTGAGACCGGGCAGGATAACAGAATGCAGAGAAGAGTTCAGAGCCAGCAGAGAAATGGGAAACAGAACAAAACGACCACCCACCTGGTCCCAGTCCCAAGGCCCCTTATAAACACCTGCAGCTCACTGAGTTACAGGTGTGCCTCCTTGAGCCAGGAGGGTCCTAACTAGTTCACAGGTGATGGGAGGGACAACTGCAGGACCCGGAGTCCTGAGCCTCCGGACTGGATCGAGACCCGGAACACAGATTCCGGACCGGACTGGACCCTGACATTACGTTATTTCAATGATGAATTTTCTTTTTGGGTATGTCCTTGAAAGATTGTATTGTAGTCCTGAAAACTGTGGATTGAATTGTTGCAAAGCCCTGAAATTATTGAGGATATTAAAGGAAGTTATCATCTATTCATCTATATTTTACAACACATTAATTTTATGTACCTTAAATTATGATGTTAACTTGCTTCCCTGTGGTCGCACTGGTACTCTTCTGCTTCTGTGTTGATTCTAAATAACATTTTCCTACAATAGTATCCATTCAGTTGTGGTAAAAAAAAACCTAGAATCTGTTAAAGCCTCTACGGTACCAGCTTGCCTCTTGATTTTTCAGTGTATCTACTTTGAGGATATGTATACCTATTGGCACTTTTGTCTCTGCATTTGTCAGTCTCTGTAATTTGGCTTTAAGATTTTCTTTACAAGTCATACAACAACGTGCTTTGCTGAGCGTACAGTGATTGTTCAATCTCATGTAACTGCCTGCATTATTCCTGACTCCATTAAATTATTTCATTTGGAACTTGAGTCATCACTCGCAATGAAGTTATCTTCATGCTCAGTCATGGTACCTCTTTATCTTCTCTTCCAGATTTGACATTTGACAGATTTCTAGTCTACCACAATTAAATCCACATCATAACCCCCTTGAATTTTTGAGTTCGCTGTCTTTACAGAGTATCTCATAGCTTCAGTATAGTCTTGTTGTAAATTAAAGTTCAAAAGTTCAAAGTAAATTTATTATCAAAGTACATATATGTCACCATATGCAACCCTGAGAATCATTTCTTGCAGGCATTCACAGTAAATACAAGAAACACAATAGAATTGATGGAAGACCGTACCCAACGGGATGGACAAGCAAAAAACAACAAACTGTACAAATACAAAAAGAAAGATAAAATAATAATAATAATCATAAATAGTAGATTCTGAAATTCTAAATCAAGCCCGGTGGATGATACTAATGAAGTATTTGCGTACTGTAATCACCCTATCTATTAACCACCAAAATTGAATAATAACTGTTATCAAAATAAGCCGAGGCATTTTTTTCAAGGCAACTCTCTAAGTCCGCTCTTGTTCTGTCTAGCTTTAAAACCATTCTCTAACTTACTGTAGTGGACGAAAATTGGGATTCAAGTCAGAAACAGCTAAATAAGCTATACATTAATGTAACTTTTATAAGGGAACAATTTGAAATTATATGCCCCTTCATCAGTTAAGCTAAAGCAATTAGTTCAAATAGTAGAACTATTTTTGAAAGATATAAACATGAACTTTGGAATGCATAAATGCAGAACTTTAAACATAAAGAAAGGTGCAATAGAGCTGGTACAACATAAAACAAAGCAGAAGGATACAATACAACTGATGGATGAATATGAAACATATAAGTATCTGGAATATCAACAAGGAAAGAAAATAGATGGTAGTGTCCGTTGACAGACACTTACTTTTTGACAGAATTTACTTCAAGGCTTAAGAAAATCTGCTAAACAAAGCTCAACAGTAAAAATACAACAAAGGCAAAAAACACTTTTGCTATACCTATGTTAATGTATTCTGTTACATACCAGCAACAATAGATGTAGAATGGTGTCGGAGAATTATTGCAAAGCAACTAAACTTATTAACATTTACGCAGAAATATAGAAAATTAAACGATTAACTTAAACAGAAATTAATAGTGTTATGCATCTGTAGTTCCCAAACAGTCAAACTTAGAAACAATTCTTAACAAAGGCTTACTCAAGCACAGTTTTAGAGTGGCAGTTTAAAAAGTCCAGGTGATTCATGAAATAAGTGAGACTTGTATATTCATGATGCAATGAAGAGACGATCTTGAAGATTCACAATACAGCGGAGAAGCGATCTTGCAGAGACAATCCTTTAGGTTCGTTCGAAGCCTGCAATCTTCACTCTCACTCTCTCTTCCCATTGATTCCTTAATGACTCCATACCGAGTGACTCTCAATTTTTGGCAATCGGTCTGTGTTTCTCTTTTTATACCGTCAGTATATGTCATCAAGTGAAGCTTACAGAAATGAAACTACAGATTCCCAGCAAATCATGTAATGCCTACCCCCACCCCTTCACCATTTCCCATCCCCTTTTCCCCCTCTCAGGTTATCACCTTGCCTGCCTATTGCCTCCCTCTGGTGCTCCTCCCCTTTTATCTTTCTTCTATGGCCTTCTGTCTCTTGACAGAATTCCTCAAGTCTCCATGAGATCTAGCTCACCGACTATCACTGATGGTATAAGGTACAGGATGAGCTTTGCAAAACTTGGGTGTGGTGTTTTCATTCAACTCTATTTTATCCTTATGTTTGAGTTTTCTAATACCATGCTTGAACACTCCTGTGATGTCATCCAGTCTCTTTCTTAACTTGCTTTCAGTTGTCTCTATTGCAGGGGATATAGCATGCAAATGGTGAATGGATCTGCAATCAAGTTGTAGCTGTCCCAGCCACTCATGACCCCACAATGCTGGCCCATATACGCCTAATGTAGCTTATTGGTTGCTGTCTTTTACTGTTACAAATGTTGTTCCACAGGCATTTATCTTTTCTTCAGTAAAGTTCTTAGTTGGATATCTGCAGCTTCAGATGAGTAAATACCATTCAAACTCATTTTGTGGAATGACTGAAACAGCTGAGCCAGTGTCCAATTTGCTGCTCATTTTTGGTGTAAGCCATGTTAATCGTCTCTGGTTAGTTTTCATATTGTTAAGGCTTTCCAGTCTTTTATCACTCTTGTCATTATCATATTTTTCATCAACAGCATGCAGATTAGTGCACTTTTTGAAATTGCACTCATCTTTTCACTTTTTCTCTTCCCTGTGCAGCCCATTTATTTTTGTCTGCCTGACATGATCTTTGTATGTGTCCTACTTTATTGCATTTTCTGCAAGTTTTGCTTTTAAACTGCATTGATCTACTGTACGTGAGAGCCTACCGGAACGGTACTGCAATTTGCTCAGCCAGGAACGTTTTCATTTAGACATTGCATTTTTGCATTGCTGACTGCAATTCAATCATGTCTCTTGTCTGCTATTGATATAGCAATTTCAACTGCTCTTTTAAATGTAAGTTGTGCTTCAGTTGGGAGCCGTTTTTGAATTCTTTTTGTAAGATTCCACAGACTATATGGTCTCATAGTGCATCATTGAGCCCATTATTGAACAGACAATGCTCAATCTCTTGAGTTCAGCTATGTAAGCTGAAATGGATTCCTCGCTTTTTTAAAATTCTGCTTATGAAACCTAAAGCGTTCTGCAATCAACAATGGTTTTGGTTCTAAGTATTCCTGCATTACCTTCACAATGTCAGTAAAACTCACTTTGGCTGGTATGGTTTGAGAAGTCAAACTTCTAAACAAACTGGATGCTTTTCCACCCAGTGCACACAGCAGAACTAGTACTTGTTTCTCATTCAAAAAGGTAGAGGAACTCAGCAGGCCAGGCAGCATCTAAGGAAAAGTGTAAACAATAAGTACTTTGGCATGAAACCCTTCATCAGGACTAGAAAAAAAAAGTGGGATCTTTCGGTGGCCAACCAGTTCAATTGTACTTTCCATTTGACCTCTGACATGTTAGTCCATGGCCTCCTCTACTGCTGCTCAGATTGGATGAACAACACTTTATATTCTGTCTGGGTAGCCTCCAACCTGAAGGCATGAACATAGATTTCTTGAACTTCCGGTAATCGCCCACCCACTCTCCTT
The DNA here is from genome assembly GCF_030144855.1 of Hypanus sabinus. Lineage (NCBI taxonomy): Eukaryota > Metazoa > Chordata > Chondrichthyes > Myliobatiformes > Dasyatidae > Hypanus > Hypanus sabinus. The sequence continues at coordinate 38,254,051 of NC_082708.1, forward strand.
CACCATTCCCTATTCCCATTTCCCTCTCTCACCTTATCTCCTTAACTGTCCATCGCCTTCCTATGTCTGCTCCTCCCCTTCCCTTTTTTCCATGGTCTTCTACGCTCTCCTATCAGATTCCTCCTTCTCTAGCCCTTTATCTCTTGCATCAATCAACTTTCCAGCTCTTTACTTCAACCATCCCCTTCTCCCAGTTTCACCTATCACCTACCATCTTCTACTTCTTCCTCCCCCCCTCCCCCCACCTTCTTACTCTGGCTCATCTTGTTTTTTTTCTAGCGCTGATGAAGGGTCTTGGCCCAAAACGTTGACTGTTTAGTCTCTTCCATAGATGCTGCCTTGCCTACTGAGTTCCTCCAATACTTTGTGTGTGTTGCTTGGATTTCCAGCATCTGCAGATTTTTTCATACTTATTCCTTGTTGGCTGTGCAATTTGTTTTAAAATATTTCTCAATTTGCTCAGTATACATATTCTCTCTTGTGTAATTGAGCATATCTATCTTTTCCATGTAGCTAGTCATTTTTGCTTTTTTAAAATTTTTAAATTATTATCACCCAGTGCTCACTGTTTATGAATCCATGAATTTGTCTGTTTCCTGCCTTGTTTTTTAACTTAAACCTCTCGCTCAGCTTCAACTTCATCTTGTGTTCATTTAAAACTTGCTTATCACCACTATACTGTTTTTTAACTCCAAAATAATAACACTAATTACAGATAGCAGATGGGAGCCCTGGCGAATGGGTCTCAGTTTCATTTTTACTTTAAGCGAGGTGTGCACATATAACATGGTGGCATGATGACGTATGCCATTCATGTACTTCTACATCTAACTCGTAATGAATTATTTAATTGAAAAAGAATGCTTAGTCAAACAATGTATCTACAATATTACTCAAATATTGCCAGTATTAAATGCACAACACTCACCAGCCCCTGAGCACTTGTCTTAATAATCATTACCCCCCTCACCTGTGAGGGCAAAGGTTCCCACTCTGAGTTCATTATCTACCTCAGAACTTGCAAGACTGGATGGAAGTAACTTTCCAAGAGACTGCATAAGAAAAAGAAGCGATATGCTTTAAATACCTTTAATGCACTCCTTGGAGCCTCATATGAGGCCTTAGTACAATTTGCTATAATATCACCCTGAGATGTACCTGCTGTAAAAAAACATTTGTTTCTCTTGCAATGAATACCTCCCATATGACTCTCAAGAATTATTGCCAACTTGCTTTGTCATGTCTTCTTTCATCTGCCAAGACATTAGATGTCTACCTGGTCATAAGGGACTATTTACTGTATTTGGTAATTATATCTATTGACAAGTGTGAGTTGTCTTTGGTGAACTTCCCAAAAAACTTTCATCATATTTAGACAAATAATTTCTGTCCTTTCCATTTATGCTTGACCTGCTTTGAACACTGATCCCTTTAGGAGATATATAGCATTCCATTACCATTCCTCTTGTGGTGTAATCCCTTCTGGCTTCCACCCTTTCGTCCTTTTGTTTTTCCCTCCTCCTTCCCTAACTCTGCATAATAGTTTACCTCAAACTTTGACCCAATCAGATAAAAGGTCTTTGACCTGAGACACTAATTATTTCTCCTTCTCTCCATGCTGCCTGGCTTGTTGTCTGTCCTCAGCATTTTATGCTTTAATTTTCAATTTCTTAAATTCTTGGCATCTCAATATTTTGCTTTTTTAAATAATTTGATTCCTCATGCAAACATGTTAACTTGCAGAATCAGAATGCTATCTGTAAGCCATCAGGAAAGGAACAATAGATTCCAACATTTCAGAAAGTGGGCCAGTTAGTGTCAAAAACAAAATTTTCTACAGGGAAAAGTCATTCTCTGACTCACCTGAAATAAATGTTGTATTTTCAAAGCCACTTTTCTTCTTTAATTCCTGCTGTGCTCTTTAGTTACTTCCTGTGTAATAAAAAATAATCAGATGTTAGGTACTCCCACAGCTTCTGCTGTGACATCGACAGCAGTCAGAACAGCTTTTTGCTTAGTGTAAAAGTACCTTAGGGTACACACAGCTTTTTGCTTAGTGTAAAAGTACCTTAGGGTACACACATAAACACATAAGATAAGATAGAAACAACTAGGAAATTTGACTAAGTACTAAGTAATATAGATATGTCATGCAGAGTGACTTCAACTCTAAGATGACTACAGAGTTGAGAAGTATCAGGGAGGGTTTTGACCTGTCCATTTGTTTAGGTAAACATATGCAGCTGCTTGTTAATGCATGTATGTAATCTGCTAATAATGTGGCAGCAACTAAATGCATGGAAGTATGCAGTTACGGTCAAGAGGTTCAGTTGTTGATCAGACCAAACATCAGACTGGGGAAGAGATGTGATCTAACTGACCTTGACTCTAGACTGAGTGTTGGTGCCAGTGCAGCAGTCTGAGTATCTCAGAAACTGCCTATCTTCTGGGATTTTCTAGAGTTTACAGAGAATGGTGCAAAGAAAACATACAATGAGCAGCAGTTTTGTGGGCAAAAATGCTTTGTCAATGGGAGAGGCCAGTAGCTAGACTAGTTCAAGCTGACAGGAAGGTGCAGAAACTCGAGTAAACATGTTACAAGAGTGGTGCGCAAAGAGCATCTCTGAATTAACAGAAGGTCGAGCCTTGAACCGGATAGCCTACAACAGCAGAAAACTACAAACATGCACGTAGTGGCCACTTTATTAGGTACAGGATGTGCAATTATTGAAAGCTCAGTCATTGTGGTTTGTAAGGAACAGAATCGATCTAGAAGGGCATTGTCAAAGGTAAAGAAATATTTGGCAAGGGATGTAGAGGAGAAAATTGAGTATTCTAACTGATGAGTCAGTTCAAAGTTTCTGAAACGAATATCTTGGCAGGACTGTAGGGCAGGAGTGGTGGAGCTGTTTGCTGAGGAGTATGGAACAGAAAATACACATTAAAGAACAAACTGGAATATGAAATGACTTCGGAGTAGGTGGGAGAAAGATGCGGTTAAAGGACTCAATATCTGGGGCCTGAGGTGAAGCTAAAGTGATTGTATAAATATGGAAGTGTTAAAAGAAGGATCTCTGAAGATAGATGGGGTAATCAGGCTTAAAATTAAAATGGCAAATGCTGGAAACAATCAGCAGCTCAGGCTGCATCTGTAAGAGAAACAGAGTTTATGTTTCAGGTCAAAGACCCTTCAGCAGAACTGGGAAGGAGATAAAGGAAGCTATTTAAAATGCAGGAAAGGTGGGAGAACCAGGGATGCTTGTGGTAGGGTAACACTGGGGCAACCATGGGGAAAGCTGTAAAAAAAAAGGTTAGATTATCAATGACAGCAGTTAGAGAGTGAGAAAGCAGGCAAAAGGGCCCAGTCAAAGAATGTAAGAATGTGAAATGCAGAGTGGGAAGACATGCCTGGTAGGTCAGGCATGTTGGAACTAGAACTGGAATTAGATTATTATTGTCATATATACACTGAGATACAGTGAAGAGCTTGTTTTGCATACTGACCATACAGGTTAATTCATTACACAGTGCATTATGGTAGTACAAGCTAAAACATTAACAGAATGCAGAATGAAGTGTAATAGCTACAGACGAAGTGCAGAGTAGGTAGACAATAAAGTGTAAGATCATAATGAGGTAGATTATGAGGCCAAGAGCCCATCTTCCAGCACTTTCTGTTTATATTTTAGTTTTCCAACATTTGCAATTTTGGTTTTCATTTAGATAGGCTTAAAATTTATGATCAATACAGGACAACAATACTGCAGTCAGTCTATCTTATCTGAGAAGATGCTGAAGTTTGTGGCATGGACATAATCGTTCCATGGATGTTGCTGATGTCTCATGCCTAGCTAACATCTTTCTCTGCTTGCTGGGGTGAGTCCTGAGGCTTCTGCACCTTCGTCTTAATGGCAGCAGCAAGAAGAGAGCATGCCCGGGGAGTGGGGGAGGGGTCTCTGATGTTGGATGCTGTTTTCCTGCAACAGTGTTTCATGTAGATGTGTTCAGTGTTGGGAAGGCTTTACCCGTGTCGGATGGGGCCATATCCACTACTTTTTGTAGGATTTCCTTTTCAGGGGCACTTGTGTATGGTATTGGAGCTGTACTTAGCGTCACAGCCTTAAGTATAAAGTGAGTATAAAGTGAGTCGAGCACGGGGTTAAGCACACAGCCTTGTGGTGCACATATGCTGATGGAAATTGTGGAGAAGATTGCAATAAGGTTAGTGGCAGCATGACATTGGTGAAGTTGTAGGGCTGTAAAATTTTTTAAACTGACTTTGTACACTTTGTATAATTGCTCCCATGACTTGCTTTCTGCTTCAGACTGATATCTGTGTCAACAATCACTTGGTGCAACTTGAGTTTGCATCAAACCCACAATGCCTCTTCTGGAGGCAGAAGATGACCGGATCCAGCAGAACCCAGTGAGAGATAATGAACGTGCAGGTGGTAGACTGACCTGCAAGACAAAGAACGGGGGATGGAACAATGGCCGGAGAGCATCACTTTAAGGTGAGTGGAGGAAAATTCAGAGAAGATAGATGTCAGAGAATGGCACACCCCCTGGGGGTGATGGTAAAGAGACATTTAAATAATTGTTAGGTGGAATATAGACAATGGACAATAGGTGCAGGAGTAGGCCATTCGGCCCTTTAGGCCAGCACTGCCATTCAATGTGATCATGGCTGATCATCCACAATCAGTACCCCGTTCCTGCCCTCTCCCCATATCCCTTGACTACGCTATCTTTATAGAAATATAGAATATAGAAAATTACAGCACAGTACAGGCCGTTCAGTCCAAAATGGTGTGCTGACCTTTTAACCAACTCTAAGGTCAATCAAACTTTTTCCTCCTACATGGCCCTCCATTTTTCTATCATCCTTGTGTCTATCTAAGAGTAGGCCCTTCTATATATATCCACACACTGCATATCCATTTACAAATAGGCAAGAAAAATGGCCATTATTGAAGGAAAGGTTAAATTGATCATGGAGTAGGTTTACACAGGTCAGCACAACATCATAAGCCAAAAGTCTGTGCTGTGCTGTTCCATGTTTTAGATGTTTTGTTATTTTGATAGAGATTTCATAATTTCTCATTTTCTAGTGTTTGACTGGCTGATTCATAGACTTCACCTTCCTTTATGTCCATCCATAATGTTGGCTATCTGTCACTCTCTTGGGAATGCATGTCTTCTATTGACTTATACAGTATTTGGTGTGTCACACATTACCAGTTTTACAGATCCTTTATCATCCTGTCCCAGTGCAGCTCTTTAACTACAGATAAGGTGGTACTCTGCTGAGCCTCTGAGTAATAGTGTGAGATTTGAATGAGAAAGAGAGCTTGTGAAGAAGGAACAAACTCAAGTGAATCTGTGTTTCCCCTCTGAGGAAACCTGGTCAGCACACCATCATGGACTGAAGGGCCTGTACTGTGCTGTAATTTTCTATATTCTATATTTCTATAAAGATAGCGTAGTCAAGGGATATGGGGAGAGGGCAGGAACGGGGTACTGATTGTGGATGTTTGTACTTGAAGGCTGCATTACATAGGCAAGAATTTGACACTAAATCAGGCTGACATGAAAGAGAATGGCTCCGTAGCTGACACAGCTGAGGGTATCATATCATAAAACATTTCAAAATGCTTTATATCAAATGGTATAGTGGTGATGACCTTTTCAAATCCATTAGGGATGCCAAGAGACAATCCCAGACCAAGCTAAAGTCCCAGACCAGCAATAGGTTGTGGCAAGGCTTGCATGCTACAAAATGAAGTCAGGCTGTTTTGCTGGCAACAACGTTTCAGTCCCTGACATTCTCAATGCATGGCTCAAGCAGAAAGTCAGTGAAATGACATCAACTGTACCAACAGCCTCTGCTGCACATGTATCCATGGTCATCATTGCTGACGTTGAATTAGCCTTCCTGGGAGTGAACCTGTGGACAGCAATGAGTCCCCAGGCCTGTCCTCAGACCCTGTGTGACTCAGCTGTTGGAAATACTTCCATGACTCTCCCTACTCCAATCTGCGGTCCCCACCTGCTTTTAGAAGAGCATTTTCATTCCATTGCCAGAGAACAACAATGCCTTACTGACTATAGCCAGGTGACTAACATCCATCATGAAGGCCTACATCAACTCCAGCCTCCCAGACAATTTGCCTACCCGTGAAAAAGGTCCGTGGGGGAATATCATCTCACTGACCCTACGCTAATCTCTGTAGCACCTGGATAACAAAGACACTTATGTCAGACTCCTATTATTAACTATAGCTGCATTTTCAATACTATAATTCCAAATAAATTCTTCTCCCAGCATCTAGACCTAGGATTTAGCACTTCCTCTTCAATTAGATCCTTCACTCCATGATCAACAGGCTGTAATCAGTAAAGCTATGGAACAACATCTCACAGGGCTGTGACCTCAGTATCTTACTATACACTCACAAGTATGTGGCCACATAAACACAAGAGATTCTGCAGATGCAACACACATGCAATGCTGGAGGAACTCAGGAAGTCAGGTAGCACTTATGGAAAGGATTAAACAGTTGACATTTCAGGCCAAGACCTCTCATCAGGACCACATTCTGCTTTCACTCTAACTGCAGGTTAGTAGATGACTCCAGAATTATGGGCTAAGGGTCAAAAAATTATGAGTTGGACTACAGGAAGTAGGCATAGAGCGTGGTGGCATGATGTCCAGACCACAACCTTATCCTCAGTGTCATAAACACAAAGCATCTGTTTAATGACTTCAGAAGGGAAGGCATAGTACATGCGTCTGACTGTATCAATGATGCTAGGGAGGAGATGGTTGAGAACTTCAAGTTCCTAGTTAGAATCTTGAATATCATCATCTTATTTTCATTAATTGATCTCCATCATCTATCATTGCCAGTCCTCAATGGGGCATCAGCAATGGGAAGAGTGAGCAGCTTTAAGTTCTTGAGTGTCAACATCACAGAGGTTCTGTTCTGAGCCCAGCACATTGATGTAATCATGAAGGAGGCATGCCAGCAACACTATTTGGTAGGAGTTTGAGAAGATTTGAGAAAACTCTATAGATGTACCATGGAGAGCATTCTGACTGTTGCATCTCAGCCTTCAATGCGTTGGATTGCAAGAGGCTGCAGAGGTGTGTAGACTCAGCCATCTTCATCATGGGCACATCAAGGACTTCTTCAAGAGGCAATGCCTCAGTAAAGTATCATAGCGTTCATCCCTAAGGCATCTGGGATCTGGGACATGCTCTCTTTTCATTACTACCATTGTGGAGGTGAAACAGGAACCTGAAGAAGCAAATGCAACACTTTAGGAACAGCTTCTTCTCCTCCGCCATCAGATTTCTGAGTAGTCCATAAACACGTGAACACTACTTCAATTTTTTTTGTACAATACACAGCATTTTGTAGTTGATAGTAATTATATGGCTTTGCACTGTACTGCTTTAGCAAAACAATACATTTCATGCTATTTAAGACAGTAATAATAAATCTAATTCTAAAGATTCCGTCGGGCAGAATATACAAGATCTTGAAAGACTGCACCATCAGGCTCAAGGCCAGCTTCTATCCCACTGTTATACGTGTCTTGATCTTTATTTGTCTTGTGAACACCTTTCCTAGAAATACTAGGATTTATAACTGTGGATCGGGGATGTTTGTGATCATGCTGAGTGATCTAAAAAGATATTTTACATTGAGGCCTTGTTGCAAACTGGAGAAGCTCACCAAGGCCAGTGGAATAGACAGTGAGATGCTTGCATATTTTAATGAAGCAAAGTAGTGGCAAGAGTCTTTCCCATGAGGATACCAGCAGGCATCAAGACTCCTAGTGCTTAGAAGTGATCAGCATTTCTTCCACTTCTGGTTACAATTGCATGATTTCATGCAACTCTGTGACAATACCTGCATTATTGGCTCATGACTGCCATTATGGCCGGCTGGTGGCGCAATGGGATCAACGCCAGATTCCAGAGCGAAGGCTCCCGAGTTCAAGTCCAAGTCAGGCCACACCTGAGCACACTTTCCATCCGTGCCGGGTTGAGCATCAAGCTAGCCACTTGGCCTCGTAAACAGAAAAAAGGGTCGAGTCAGGAATGTTCATATTGTGACCCGGTTAATCCGAAAGGAGACCAATCCTGACACCACGCGCCAGACAAGAATGGCTAACTGTCTGGTGCGACACACAAAAAAAACGCCATTATTAGCCCAGTCTAATTTTTTGGAATGGGTGGCTAACTGAATGTAATAATAATGATGGACATTAGGAAATGACTGAAAATATCATTGAGCTGTGATTTAGAGCATCCCATTACCTCCACTCAGCTATGACAGCAGAACCATCATCTCTGAGTCAAGAGCTTTCAGTTCAGACTGCATTTCAGAGACTTGTCTACATAATTTCGTCTGAATTTTAGATGTGAGAATGACAGAATGTTCCATTGTTGAAAGCTCTGTTTTAGATGAATTGTATTACTGCATGAATCTCATGGATTGATATCAAATGATCACATGGCATTATTTGAATAAGAACTTCTGGTACCTTAACAAATACTTATTTCTCATTTTACACCACAATCTAAGAGCAGGTCTTTCCTGTCTACAATATTGCTATTATATGAAATTTAAAAGTCACTTGTTTAGTGTCGGCTCTTTCTTAATAAAAGCCACCTTAAATACATCCAAACTTGTTCAGTTCTTTTGAGATTCAGCTCACAACCCAAGCCCACTTAAAGATGTTCAGGATAGGTAATTGTTCGGCTTGGACACCTTTGCTCCCTATCATGTACTTATTGATATGGTAATTACTCATGGTACAAGAAGATAGCATGCTGAAACTAGGGTGTTCCAGTTTTAATGATCCATGAGTGAGGGAAGTGGCCTGGTCGAGGGAAGTGCCTGGTGTGAAAAGTGCTAGTCTTTGGCTCGAGAGTCTTCGGCGAGGAGACTACGCCAGGCACAATTGCACAGGGTGAAGACGTGACCGCTAAGCTGATTCAGTGTGTTATGTGCATGATGTGGGAGGTCAGGGACACTGATGGTGCCCCCGGCTGCTACAGCTGTGGAAAGTATGTCCAGATTCAGCTTCTGAAGCACTGAAGAAAGAATTGGATGACCTCAGGTTTATCCGCGAAAACGAGGGTTTTCTGGACAGGACCTACAGTGAAGTCGTTACACCGAGGATACCGGAAGAGAGAAAGGGGGCGACGATGAGGAAGGAAAGGATGCTTGAAGTACAGGAGACCCCGGGGGAAGTACCTCTCGTAAACAGGTTCACCTTCTTGGAAGCTGTCAGGACAGAAGATACTGCCAGTCTGAGAGGCAGACAGGTCTGCGAGCCGAAAATTGGTGCAGAAGCAGAGCCGAGGAGTCAGACATCAGGAAGAGCAGTGGTAGTAGGGGACTCCATAGTAAGAGGTATGGGAAGGGGTTTCTGCGGCAACAGGAGATATTTAAGGATGGTGTGTTGCCTCCCTGGTGCTAGGATCCAGGACATCACAAACTGATTGCAGGGAATCCTCAAGGGTGAAGGTGAACAGCAGGAAGTGGTAGTGCATGTCGGCACAAATGACATCAGGAAGAAGAGGAAGGACATTCTGCAGCGGGACTTCAGAGAACTCGGAAGAAGGCTGAAAAGCAGGACTTCCAGGGTGGTTATCTCTGGTTTGCTTCCAGTTCCTCGTGCTGGAGAGGGCAGGAACAGGGAGATAATGGATCTGAATGTGTGGCGGAGGAACTGGTGCAGGAAGCAAGGATTTACATTCTTGGACCACTGGGATCTGTTTTGGGGTAGGGATGAATTGTACAAAAGGGACGGGTTGCGCCTTAACAGGCGGGGGACCAACATTCTGGCAGACAGGTTTCCCACTGCAACACGGATGTGTTTAAACTAAGTAGTGGGGTGGAGGGGATGAACTGGAAATATAAGGATGGAATTAAAGGGAAAGTGAAAATAAGAAAGGTTAAAAAGGACAACAGAATCAATGGAGTAGAAAGCTCAAGAAGAGATCATACAGTATGACCAAGTGAAATAGGAATTGATATGAAAGGAGAGGGGAGTACCAAATTAAAAGTATTATATATGAATGCACTAAGTATAAGGAATAAAGTAGATGAGCTTGAGGCTCAGTTGGAAATTGGCAAGTACAATGTCGTGGGAATAACTGAGACATGGCTTCAAGTGGACAGGGCCTGGGAAATGAATATTCAAGGATATACATCTTATCGAAAGGACAGACTGACTGGCAGAGGGTGTGGGGTGGCTCTGTTGGTGAGGAATGATATTCAGTCCCTTGCGAGGGGGGACATAGAATCTGGGGATGTAGAGTCAGTATGGATAGAACTGAAAAATTCTAAGGGTAGAAAGACCCTAATGGGAGTTATCTACAGGCTCCCAAACAGCAGTCTGGATGTAGGGTGTAAGTTGAATGAAGAGTTAAAATTGGCATGTCGCAAAGGTAATGATACAAATGTCATGGGAGATTTCAACATGCAGGTAGACTGGGAGAATCAGAATGGTACTGGACCCCAAGAAAGGGAGTTTGTGGAGTGCCTCCGAGATGGATTCTTAGAACAGCTTGTACTGGAGCCTACCAGGCAGAAGGCAATTCTAGATTTAGTGTTGTGCAATGAACTGGATTTGATCAGGGACCTCGAGGTAAAGGAACCATTAGGAGGTAGTGACCATAATATGATATGTTTTAACCTACAATTTGAGAAGGAGAAGGGAAAATCAGATGTGTCAGCATTACAGTTGAACAAAGGGAACTATGGAGCTATGAGGGAGGAGCTGGCCAAAGTTCAATGGAACAATACCCTAGCAGGAAAGACAGTGGAACAACAATGGCAGGTATTTCTGGGAATAATGCAGAAGGTGCAGGATCGGTTCATTCCAAAGATAGGTAGTAAGGGGTGGCCATGGCTGACGAGGGAAGTAAAGGGCAGTATAAAAATAAAAGAGAAGTATAACATAGCAAAGATGAATGGGAAACTGGAGGACTGGGAAGCTTTTAAAGAGCAACAGAAGATAACAAAAAAGGCAATACACCAAGAAAAAATGAGGTATGAAGGTAAACTAGCTAAGAATATAAAGGAAGATAGTAAAAGCTTCTTTAGGTATGTGAATAGCAAAAAAATAGTTAAGACCAAAATTGGGCCATTGAAGACAGAAATGGGTGAATTTATTATGGGGAACAAGGAAATGGCAGATGAGTTGAACAGGTACTTTGGATCTGTCTTCACTATGGAAGACACAAACAATCTCCCAGATGTAATAGTGGCCAAAGGAACTAGGGTAAAGGATGAAGTGAAGGAAATTTATATTAGGCAAGAAACGGTGTTGGATAGACTGTTGAGTCTGATAAGTCCCTGGGACCTGATGGTCTGCATCCCAGGGTACTTAAAGAGGTGGCTCTAGAAATCGTGGACGCATTGGTAATCATTTTCCAATGTTCTATAGATTCAGGAACAGTTTCTGCTGATTGGAGGGTGGCTAATGTTGTCCCACTTTTCAAGAAAGGAGGGAGAGAGAAAACAGGGAATTTTAGACCGGTTAGCCTGAAGTCAGTGGTGGGAAAGATGCTGGAGTCAATTATAAAAGAGGAAATTACGACACATTTGGATAGCAGTAGAAGGATCAGTCCGAGTCAGCATGGATTTATGAAGGGAAAATCATGCTTGACTAATCTTCTGGAGTTTTTTTGAGGATGTAACTATGAAAATGGACAAGGGAGAGCCAGTGGATGTAGTGTACCTGGACTTCCAGAAAGCTTTTGATAAAGTCCCACATAGGAGATTTGTAGGCAAAATTAGGGCACATGGTATTGGGGGCAGAGTACTGACATGGATTGAAAATTGGCCGGCTGACAGGAAACAAAGAGTAGTGATTAACAGGTTCCTTTCGGAATCGCAGGCTGTGACCAGTGGGGTACCACAAGGTTCGGGGCTGGGACCGCAGCTGTTTACAATATACATTAATGATTTAGATGAAGGGATTAAAAGTAACATTAGCAAATTTGCTGATGACACAAAGCTGGGTGGCAGTGTGAAATGTCAGGAGGATGTTATGAGAATGCAGGGTGACTTGGACAGGTTGGGTGAGTGGGCAAGTGTATGGCAGATGCAGCTTAATGTAGGTAAATGTGAGGTTATCCACTTTGGTAGCAAGAACAGAAAGACAGATTACTATCTAAATAGAGTCAAGTTAGGAAAAGGGGAAGTACAAGGAGATCTAGGTGTTCTTGTACATCAGTCAATGAAAGCAAGCATGCAGGTACAGCAGGCATGAAGAAAGCTAATGGCATGCTGGCTTTTATAACAAGAGGAATTGAGTATAGGAGTAAAGAGGTCCTTCTGCAGCTGTACAGGACCCTGGTGAGACCCCACCTGGAGTATTGTGTGCAGTTTTGGTCTCCAAATTTGAGGAAGGACATTCTTGCTATTGAGGGAGTGCAGCGTAGGTTCACAAGGTTAATTTCCGGAATGGCGGGACTGTCATATGTTGAAAGATTGGAGCGACTGGGCTTGTATACACTGGAATTTAGAAGGACGAGAGGGGATCTGATTGAAACATATAAGATTATTAAGGAATTGGACACACTGGAGGCAGGAAGCATGTTCCCGCTGATGGGTGAGTCCAGAACTAGAGGCCACAGTTTAAGAGTTAGGGGTAGGCCATTTAGAACAGAGATGCGGAAAAACTTTTTCACCCAGAAAGTGGTGGATATGTGGAATGCTCTGCCCCAGAAGGCAGTGGAGGCCAAGTCTCTGGATGCATTCAAGAGAGAGTTAGATGGAGCTCTTATAGATAGCGGGGTCAAGGGATACGGGGAGAGGGCAGGAACGGGGTACTGATTGTGTATGATCAGCCATGATCACAGTGAATGGCAGTGCTGGCTAGAAGGGCCGAATGGCCTACTCCTGCACCTATTGTCTATTTGTCATTTGAATCAGGAGCAAGTTACAGCTTGTGATTCAGCTGGGAGCTCAGAGAATTCGACCGTGTAGGTAGGATTTAAGCCTACCTGGTCAATACCTGTGGAGGAGGGGGAACTGCGCAGGCGCGAGTGACGTCAGCGTCGAGCGCGCACTTTAAAAGGCAGGACTTCTTGTCAGAGCGGGCAGCGGAGTCCGTGGAAGTAGAGTCCTGGGCTTTGGCTAAGTGGGCTTCGACGTAAGAGGACTTCGGTAAGCTTGTGTGATTGCTCGCTGAGGGGAAGAAGGTAAGGTCGCTTGGTGCTTTTTAGACTTATTCTATTAATCCAGTTCAGGTATGGGGGAGACAGTCAGAGCAGTGGTGTGCTCCGTATGCAGGATGTGGGAGGTCAGGGTCAACACAGTTGTCCCTGATGACCACACCTGCAAAAGGTGCGTCCAGCTGCAGCTCCTATCAGACCGAGTTAGGGAGTTGGAGCAGGAGCTGGATGAACTACGGATCATTCGGGAGGTGGAGGCAGAGATAGATAGGAGTTATCAGGAGGTAGTCACACCAAAAAACCAAGAAGTAGGCAGATGGGTGACGGTCCAGAGAGGCAGGGGGAGCAGGCAGAGAGAGCAGAGCACCCCTGCGGCCATTCCCATTAACAATAAGTATACCGTACTGGATACTGTTGATGGGGATGACCTACCAGGAATGAGTTGTAGTGGTCCTGCCTCTGGCACAGAGGTTGAACCCTCAACTAGAAAGGGGAGGAGGGAAGAGAAGAGAGCGATAGTTTTAGGGGACTCTATAGTTAGGGGGGCAGATAGGAGATTTTGTGGGGCAGATCGGGAGTCTCGGATGGTATGTTGCCTCCCTGGTGCCAGGGTCCGGGACATCTCAGATCGGGTGCAGGCTATTCTTGAGAGTGAGGGCATGAACCCAAATGTAGTGGTCCATGTAGGGTAAGGTGAGTGAGGGGGTCCTGCTTAGAGAGTTCAGGGAGTTAGGAGTGAAGCTGAAAGGCAGGACCTCCAGGGTGACAATCTCAGGATCACTACCTGTGCCACGTGCGAGTGAGGCGAAGAATAGAATGATTATGCACATTAATACGAGGCTGAGAGCATGGTGCAGGAAGGAAGGGTTCAGGTTTTTGGATAATTGGTCTTTGTTCCAGGGACATTGGGATCTGTTTCGAAGGGATGGTCTACATCTGAACCGGAGGGGTACTAACATTCTTGCAGGAGTATTTGCCAGTGCTGCTCGGGGGGGGGGGGGGTTTAAACTAGATGTGCAGGGGGCAGGGATCCAGATCCAGAGGGTTGGTCAGAAGGTGCATGGGGTTAAATGTGTACAAGGTTTGGGTGATCTTGAGAAGGTCATCAAAATACAGGGTGCAATTTGCCCGAAGGAAGTTCAAGGAGCTGGGTTAGGTACAGTAGACAGTGTTTTAAGCAAAGAGAGGAGGAATGGGCTAAGAATTCTATACTTGAATGCGCATAGTGTCAGAAATAAGACAGATGAGCTTGAAGCTCAGATGAAAATGGGGAACTACGATATTGTTGGGATAATGGAGACATGGCTGCAAGGGGATCAGGCCTGGGAATTGAGTGTACCAGGGTATACGTGCTATCGTAGAGACAGAAATATGGGAAGAGGGGGTGGGGTGGCCCTGTTGGTGAGGAATGAGATTCAGTCCTTAGCAAGAGGTGACTTGGGAACAGGGGAAGTAGAGTCTGTGTGGATTGAGCTGAGGAACAGTAAGGGTAAAAAGACCCTAATGGGTGTTGTGTACAGGCCCCCAAACAGTAGCGTGGATATTGGGTACAAGTTGATTAGGGAGTTAACATTGGCATGTGCTAAAGGTAATGCAGTCATTATGGGAGATTTCAACATGCAGGTGGACTGGGAGAATCAGGTAGGTGCTGGACCCCAGGATAGGGAGTTTGTGGAGTGTCTAAGGGATGTATTTTTGGAACAGCTTGTGCTTGAGCCAACCAGGAACGAGGCTATTTTGGACTTGGTGATGTGTAATGAACAGGAATTGATAAGTGATCTTGAAGTAAAGGAGCCATTAGGAAGTAGTGATCATAACATGATAAGTTTTTATCTACAATTTGAGAGGGATAGGGGCAGATCAGAGGTGTCAGTGTTGCAATTAAATAGAGACTACGGAGCCATGAGGGATGAGCTGGCCAAAGTTAAATGGGCGGATGCCCTGGCAGGAAAGACAGTGGATCAGCAGTGGCAGATATTCTTGGGCATAAGATGCAAATGCAGTTCATTCCAATGAGAAGGAAGGATTCAAAGAGGGGGAAGGGGCTACAGTGGTTGACAAAGGAAGTCAGAGATTGTATAGCATTAAAGAAAAAGAAGTATGACAGGGCTAAGATGAGTGGGAATACAGATGATTGGGAAAGTTTTAAGGTACAGCAGATCTTAACTAAAAAAGCAATACGGAGAGAAAAAATCAGGTATGAGCTCAGTCTAGCCAGGAATATAAAAGGGGATAGCAAAAGCTTTTTTAGCTATGTGAAGAGAAAGAAGATAGTTAAGAACAATGTTGGCCCCTTGAAGAATGAATTGGGAGAAATTGTTATGGGAAACAGGGAAATGGCAACAGAATTTAATGCATACTTTAGATCTGTCTTCACCAGGGAGGACACAAGCAATCTCCCAGATGTATGGATGGGCCAGGGTCATAAGATATCAGAGGAATTGAGACAGATTGACATTAGGAAAGAAACTGTGATGAGTAGACTGGTAGGACTGAAGGCTAATAAATCCTCGGGTCCAGATGGTCTGCATCCGAGGGTTCTAAAAGAGGTGGCTCAGGAAATTGCGGATGCATTGGTAATCATTTTCCAATGTTCCTTAGATTCAGGATCAGTTCCTGAAGATTGGAGAGTGGCTAATGTTGTCCCACTTTTCAAGGAGGGAGGGAAGGAGAAAACGGAGAACTATCGCCCTGTTAGCCTAACGTCAGTCATGGGGAAGATGCTTGAGTCCATTATTAAGGACGAAATAGTGGCACATCTAGATGGCAGAAATAGGATTAGGCCGAGCCAGCATGGATTTACCAAGGGCAAATCATGCTTGACTGATCTGTTGGAGTTTTTTGAGGGTGTAACAAGGATGTTAGACGAGGATAAGCCAGTAGATGTTGTGTACCTAGATTTTCAGAAGGCATTCGATAAGGTGCCACATAGGAGATTGGTGAGTAAAATCAGAGCTCATGGCATTGGGGGCAGGGTTTCAACATGGATAGAAAACTGGTTGGCAGATAGAAAGCAAAGGGTAGCAGTGAATGGGTGTTTCTCAGACTGGCTGGAGGTGACTAGTGGGGTACCACAGGGCTCTGTATTGGGACCACAGCTCTTTACGATTTATGTCAATGATTTAGATGAGGGCATTGAAAACTATATCAGCAAGTTTGCTGACGATACTAAACTGGGTGGCAGTGTGACATGCGAAGAGGACATTAGGAGAAAACAGGGAGACTTGGATAGGCTGAGTGAGTGGGCAGATACTTGGCAGATGTCATTCAATGTGAATAAATGTGAAGTTATCCACTTTGGAAGCTGGAACAAGAGGGCAGAACGGTGTCGAGTTAGGTAAGGGAGAAATGCAAAGAGACCTAGGAGTCCTAGTTCACCCGTCAATGAAGGTGAATGAGCAAGTGCAACAGGCAGTGAAGAGGGCAAATGGAATGTTGGCCTTTGTTACAAGGGGAATTGAATACAAGAGCAAGGATGTTCTTTTGCATTTGTACAGGGCCCTGGTGAGACCACACCTGGAATATTGTGTACAGTTTTGGTCTCCAAGTTTAAGGAAGGACATTCTGGCAATTGAGGAAGTGCAGCGTAGATTCACTAGGTTGATTCCTGGGATGGCAGGGCTGTCTTACGCAGAGAGATTGGAGAGATTGGGCTTGTACACGCTGGAATTGAGGAGATTGAAAGGGGATCTGATTGAAACGTTTAAGATAATTAAAGGATTTGATAGGATTGAGGCAGGAAATATGTTCCAGATGTTGGGAGAGTCCAGTACCAGAGGGCATGGATTGAGAATAAGAGGTCAGTTATTTAAAACAGAGTTGAGGAAGAGCTTCTTCTCCCAGAGAATTGTGGAGGTGTGGAATGCACTGCCTCGGAAGACGGTGGAGGCCAATTCTCTGGATGCATTCAAGAAGGAGCTGGATAGATATCTGATGGATAGGGGAATCAAGGGATATGGGGACAAGGCAGGGACTGGATATTGATAGTGAATGATCAGCCATGATCTCAGAATGGCGGTGCAGACTCGAGGGGCCGAATGGTCTACTTCTGCACCTATTGTCTATTGTCTATTGAATAATTACTGGATTGTTACTGCTGCCAATATTTTGAACCCCAGATTTAGGAGAGAGAAATGAAATGATGTCTTTGGCATCCTGTATGGATGTTTTGGATTGGTTTGAAACAATTTGAAGAGCAGATGGCATATCTATAGTGTTTCTGGCACAACAATGGATATTTGAATTAAACATCAGCAACACTATTGATGCTGTTCCAAATATATATTTGTAAAGTCTGACTGCCATCTGTTTCAGAATGTAGCCAATGAATGAAACTGAGTTTATTTATGCATTCCATAATTCTGCTGTTTTGCACTCAGGAACAAAATACATCAAAATTTTCTATAGCTTTCCAAATAAAGGTACAACTACAGTATCTCTTACAGATTAAAAACAAATTGAAGCATTGACCTGATTGTAGTATTCAAGGGCTGGTAAATTTATCTACAATGACTGTGTTTTAAATAGAAATGTATAGCATGCAACGTGTCCCGGAAAACACAGAAGAATTGCTAGAGGAACTCAACAGGTCAGCAGGAATGATAGATCAACAAGTTCAAGTTTAATTGTCATTCAACCATGAATACACATGAATGTAGCCAAACGAAACAGTATTCCTCTGGGGCCAAGGTGCACAACACAATACCAACAATCTTACATAGCACAAAGCACATATAGCACATATAATTACAATAGCAGTAAACATACAGACTCACAAAAATATAATAATATAGCCCAAGTCTCTGAGTGTCATGTCCTGCAGATTGATGGTGCATAGGATATTGTCAGCACGAGGAAGCCCGCAGTAGTCCCATCATCATGTGCCAGATCAGATCTAAGCTCTGCAGCCCTGCCACATCCAGCCGTGAATGGTGGTGGACAATCAAACAACTCACTGGAGGAGGAGGTACCACAAATATCCTCACCCTCAATGACAGAGGAGCCCAGTACACCTGTGCGAAAGACAAGGCTGAGGCATTTGCAACTACCTTCAGTCAGAGTGCCAAGTAGATGATCCAACTCGACCTCCTGCAGCAGTCCCCAGCAGCCCAGATGCCAGTACGCAGACACTCCATGTGATATAAGAAATTACTGAAAGCAATGGATACTGCAAAGGCTATGGGCCCAGACAAAATCCTGGCAATAGTCCTGAAGATTTGTGCTCTAGAACTTGCCACACCACTAGACAGGCTGTTCCAGTACAGCTACAACACCGGCATCTACCTGGCAATGTGGAAAATTGCCCAGGTATGACCTGTACACAAGAAACAGGACAAGTCCAACCCAGCCATTTACTGCCCTATGGCCTACTCTCAATCATCAGCTAAGTAATGGATCAGAACTATCATGCAGCTCCTACTCTGCAATAATCTGCTTACTGATGCCCAGTTTGAGTTCTGTCAATGCCAGTCAACTCCTGACCTCATCACCTCCTTGGTCCAAACATGGACCAAAGAGCTAAGTATTGGAGGTGGGTGAGAGTGATAGGTGATAGCCCTTGGCATCAAGGCAGCATTTGATCGAGTATGGCATCAAGGTGCCCTAGCTAAAATGGAGTCACTGGGAATGCCCTCCATTGGTTGGAATCAGACCTGACACAAAGGAAGATGGTTGTGGTGGTTGGAGGTCAGTCATCTCATCCTCAGGACATCACTGCAGGAGTTCCTCAGGGAAGTGTCCAAGGACCAACCACCTTCAACTACTTCATCAATGACCTTTCTTCCATCATAACGTCAGAAGTGAAGCAGTTCATACCGAAATGCAGTAGGACCTGGACAATATCCAGTCTTGGGCTGACAAATGGAAGTAACATTCAAGCCATGCAAATGCTAGGCAATGACCATCTCCAACAAGAGAGGCATCTCTTCGTCCCTTGACATTCAGTGGCATCACCATCACTGAATCCCCTACTATCCACATCCTGGGGGTTACCATTGACAGGAAACTGAACTGGTCTAGACACATAAACACCATGTCTATCAGAGCAGGTCAAAGGCTAGGAATCCTGTGGTGTGTAACTCACCTCCTGACTCCCCAAAGCCTGTCCACCATCTACAAGGCTCAGGTCAGGAATGTAATGGAATACTCGCCACTCGCCTGGATGAGAGCAGCTCCATCAACACTCAAGAAGCTTGACACCATCCAGTACAAGGCAGTCCACTTGATTGGTACCCCTTCCACAAGCATCCAATCCCTCCCTCCATTGACGAATAGTTGCAGCAGTGTGTACCATCTACAAGATGCAGTGCAACAACACACCAAAGTTCCTAAGGCAGCACCTTCCAGACACATGACCACAACCATCTAGAAGGATAAGAACAACAGATACCTGGGTACTCCACCACTTGGAAATCCCCCTCTGTCACTCACCATCTTGACTCGGAAACATATCCCTATAAGCACTGAGTGTGTACCTACACCTCAGGGACTGCATCAGTTCAAGAAGACAGCTCATCATCACCTTCTCAAGGCAACTAGGAATGGCAATAAACACTGGCTTAGCTGGCGACACCCCCATCCCATAAATGAATTTTTAAAAAGACACAGACAAATGCAAACCAGTTTATCTTCCACTGAGTAAACACTGGAGGGCAGCATCAAAAGGAGGGGTCCACGCAACCCAGCAAGGTTTTATACTGCCTCCAGCATCTCCTTCCCTGAGTGACTCCATGACATGAGGACCTGGTCCAAGCTACAACCAAGGCCACACTACAACTCTTACAGTACTCTGGATTTCCGGCATCTGCAGAATCTCTTGTCTTTATAGCATATCTTGAAGCTATGGAAGGTATTAAATGCAATGATCTTTTTTTGTTTCCAAACAATCTTTAACTTCCTTGTTCCAGGAAGGTAGGTGTGAAGACATCTAGGATTGAGTATCTGTGTGAATCTTTTAAGATTCTGCTTACATGAAGCTGGATTTCCTCATTATTGCTTCTGACAATGTAGGATATTAGGGAATTTCAAAATTGTTATTGAAGACTACTATAGGATGGACAAAAGAAGGGACAACAACTTTAAAGAAGAAGTCATCCCATCTTAGCTACCAGCCTCTTCTCAGCCACCACCCTATCCTTACTCTTTGTACTACTTCCCACTGAGCTCCCAATTTGCCCCATAGAAGAGCTTTGTCAAAATTAGCCTTATAAGACCTTAGTTAGAAATTATATGCTATTGACTGGTAACTACTCAAAGCAACCATTTTGAAAGATAAACAGGGACAAAAAGTACCAGCTCTCTTAACGAGACTGATTCCCAAAGCGTTGTGATTTATAGCACCTGTCCACCAATTTTCAGCAGCCATGTAATCTCAGGAGGGAAGCAAAAAAAGAAAAAAAATTCCAATGTCAATTAAAAGAGAAAAAATATTGTGAATTTTGGAAAGGCTACATGAGATTTATAACAACTTTCTGAATGATAACAATTTCACCCAAAATTTATTTTCCAATGAAGCCAGGACCCTATAAACAAACACTTCACATTACTTTGGCCCTCATAAGCATTGTTCAAAGTGGTCGCCACACATTGGCACATCATTAGCTTTACTTGCTCAGTGGCAAAATTAAGTTGCAATGTTCCTAAGAGCATGAGAATGCGAGGAATGGAAGGAGCATTTGGCTATTCTCTCCTTGTGCTCATCCAAGAGGTCATAAAAACATAGAAACATAGAAAATAGGTGCAGGAGTAGGCCATTTGGCCCTTTGAGCCTGCACCGCCATTCAGTAAGATCGTGGCTGATCTTCCAACTCAGAACCCTGTACCTGCTTTCTCTCCGTACCCCCGATCCCTTTAGCCACAAGGGCCATATCTAACTCCCTCTTAAATATAGCCAATGAACTGGCCTCAACTGTTTCCTGTGGCAGAGAATTCCACAGATTCACTACTCTGTGTGAAGAAGTTTCTCCTCATCTAGGTCCTAAAAGGATTCCCCTTTATCCTTAAATGTGACCCCTCATTCTGGACTTCCCCAACATCGGAAACAATCTTCCTACATCTAGCCTGTCCAATCCCTTTAGAATTTTATACGTTGTTGAACATGGTTGAACATTTAGCTCATTGTCTTCCATTGACTCTGTATCCCTGGATTCCCTTAATACGTAAAAATCTACAGATCTCTCTCTTGAACATATTCAGTGACTGAGCCTCTTTAGCCCTTTTGGGTAGATAATTCAACTTTAGATGAAGCATCTTTTTCCCAGTATGTCCTGAATGACAGGACCTTTATTTTGTGACCTCTTTTTTTAGACCCCGTCGGCAGAGAAACAATGATTATTCATTACATCTACAGTGAGAATAACTCTTGATTTCTGAAGGTTGGAGAGCATAAGCTCATTCTGCTTATCCTGCCCCTTATATAAAACCATTAGACCATAAGGCACAGAAGCAGAATTAGACCATTCAGCCCTTTGAGTTTGCTCTGCAATTCCATCATGAATAAATTATAATTCCTCTCAAACCCCATTCTCTTGCCTTCTGCCTGTATCCTTTGACACCCTGACCAATCAGGAACCTATCAACCTCTGCTTTAAGTATACCCAATAACTTGGCCTCCACAGCCACCAGTGGTAATGAATTCCACAGATTTGCCACCCTCTAGCTACAGAATTTCTCCCTCATTCCTGTTCTAAATGGGCATCCCTCTATTTTGGGGCTGTGCTCTCTGGTGCAAGGCTTCCCCACTATACCATAGAACCATAGATTCGACCATAGAACAGTACAGCCAGGAACAGGCTATTCAATCCACGACATTGTGCTGAATCAGCTAAAAATCAAATCAATAACAGCCAAACACTAATCCCTCCTACCTACACCATGTCCCTATCCCTCCATCCTCTCCACGTACATGTGCCTATTCAAACATCTCTTCAAAGTTTCTAATGTATTTGCCTCTAGTCGGCGTATTCCAGGCATCCATCACTTTCTGAATAAAACACTTATCCATCACATCCTCCCATCGCCTTCAATGCATGCCTTCTTGCATTACACCTTTCAATCCTAGGAAATGGATATTCCTTGTCTGCTCTATCTATGCCTCTCATTATCTTATAAACCTTTATCAGTTCTCTCCTCAGACTCCTCCACTCCAGAGAAAACAACTTCAAATAACCTCCTTCAATAAGTCCCATCAATCCCTGGACTTATCCACCTTAATACTCATTAGGAGGCCCAACACTTCCTCCTCTTTTTTTTTATTATGTAGTTCAGTCTAGTTTTTTGTATTGTGTCATGTAACACCATGGTCCTGAAAAATGTTGTCTCATTTTTACTATGTTATGGTTGAAATGACAATAAAAGTTGACTTGACTTGACATGACTCTCTGACCTCTAAACGCCCTAATGTATTTATACACTCAGCACTGATCACCTGGCCCTCCATATTCTTTTCCTTTGTAAATACTGAAGCAAATACTCATTAAATACCTCACTCCCGTTCTGTGCATCCCACAGATGTTCCCCTTTTACCTTTGAGTGGACCCACCCTCTTCCTAGTTATCCTCTTGCTCTTCATGTATGTATAGAATGCCTTAGGATTCACCTTAATCCTACTTGACAAGGACTTTTCATGGCTCCTCATGGCTTTCCTAATTCCCTTCATTAGTTCTTTTATGGCTTTTTAGTTTTGTGTGGCTAATTACAGCTCCAACACCATATACAAGTTTGCTGATGACACCACCGTTGTGGGCTGTATCAGAGGTGGTGATGAATCAGCATGTAGGAGGGAAGTTGAAAATTTGGCTGAGTGGTGTAATAACAACAAGCAATGTGCAGATTGTAGGCTTCAGGAGAGGGAAACCAGAGGTCCATGAGCCACTAATCATTGGAGGGTCAGTAACTCTAAATTTTTGAGTGTCACTATCTCAGAGGACCTGTTCTGGACCCATCATATAAATATTATTGTGAAGAAAGCCCAACAGTGCCTCTACATCCTCAGGAGTCTGTGGAGTTTTGGCATGTTATCAGAAATCTTGGCAAACTTCTATAGATGTCTGGTGGAAAGTGTGCTGACTGGCTGCATTACGGCCTGGTTTGGGAACACCAATGTCCTTGAACAGAAAATCCTACAAAAGGTGATGGATTCAGCCCAGTACTTCATGGGTAAAACCCTCCCAACCATCAAGCACATCTACATGAAATGTTGCCGTAGAAAAGCAGCATTCATCAGCAAAGATCCTCACACCCAGGCCGTGCTCTTCTCTCACTGCTGCCATCAGGTGAAGGTACAAGTGCCTCAGGACTCACACCACCAGGTTCAAAAATAGTTTCTACACCTCAGCCATCAGACTTTTGAACAAAAGGGGGTAACTACACTTATTTAAAGATGCTTTATCTGTTATTTCATGCTCGTTATTTATTTATATCTGCATCTTCACAGTTTGTTTACAGATCTTGTTTATCGTTACTGCTGTATGGTTTTGCTAAGTATGTGATGACATGTATGTACTCTGTTAGTAAATTTTACTTTGAACTTTGGCTTCTTTATACTCCTCAGGTGCTTCATTTGATCCTAACTTCAGAAAATTTACATACTTTTCTTTTTTTCTTCTTGACTAAATTCATCACCTCTCTGGACATCCAAGGTTTTCTTATCTTTCCATCCCATCCTTCCTTCTAACAGGAACAGACCTACTATACTCTGTGCAATTGATCTGTAAACACCCTCCACATGTCTGATGTGGACTCGCCAGAAAAAAGTGTTCCCAATTAATTCTACTTAGTTCCTGCCTAATGCCCACATAATTTGTCCTAATCCAATTTAGAACTCTCCTGCAAGGAGCACACTGATCTTCATTTATAGCTGAGTCATTCACCCTCCCCCTTGGGAACATCACAGCCGCTCTGATACATTATGGACCCTAGCACCCAGGAAGCAGCCCACCATTCTGGTGTCTCCTTTGCAGCCACAGAATCTCCCTTCTGTCCCCCTAACTATTGAGTCCCCTATAATTACCTCACTGCCCAGGTTTACCCGTCCTGTTGAGCCTCAAAGCTGGCCACAGTGATTCCAGCCTGGCTACTGCTGCTGTGCCCTGATATATCACCCAGCACCCCAGCAGTATCCAAACCCAAATGGGTATACTTGTTGTTAAGGGGAAATGGCCACAGGGGAACCCTGCACTGACTTCCTAATCCCCTTACCTCTCCTGGTGATGACCAAAGCCTGTGCTCTAGGTGTGACCACCTCCTCAAAAGTTTTGTCTCTAATACCTTCAGCCTCCCGAATGATCCTGAATACGTCCAACTCCAGCTCCAGCTCTAAGACCCGGTCAATCAGGTGCTGAATTGGGTGCACTTCCCACAGATGAGGTCATCAGGGAAACCGTCAGATATCCCAAATCCCCACATCTGACAGAAGAAGCATTCCGTCTTAACAAGAAGACCAGCATGATCATGATGTGCCCTGACACAAAGAGGAGGTCATTGCAGGACCAGGCTGAGATCTCTGATCACGACCAGCCGGGTTGTGGCTGTGCTTCTCCCGCAGGGGTTGAAGGCATTGTGCAGCTTCACCGTTTCCATCTGAAACCTGGCTGTGCTGTCGACACTGCTGGATCAACTGTTAATGTAACAAAGTCTAAGAGGCACTCGGGGTGCCTCATCCAAGTTTCATCTGTTTTGGTACATTACATCTGCTAAAAGGAGACACCTCTCTGACTTGTGTGATAAAGAATTGTGTAGAAGAATTCTCAGACCGGAAACGTGGCAGTTATTGCTTCCTCACCACACAGACAAACAGTGGGCCACCATCGTGACCACCTTCAATGCTTGCAGAGCTGTAATAGCCCTCACTCCTGTAGGGTGGATCATATCAGCCTTTACCTTGCTAAGATATTGCAAGCCATTGACACATTGCACAGTGCTCTATATACTGCACACATTTTTAAGGATGCCAATATTATACAAAATTAAAGAATTTGCAAACATCGTGACCCAGAAGTGCCAAGTGGATGATTCCTTCTGGCCGAACCTTTGTGTCTCCACTTTGAACCAAGTTAATTCACTGAATGCAATAGCAAAATATGGTTGAAAGTGTTACCATCCATGCCAATAACTTTGATGAGATGGTCAACGTGTACACTTCAGTACAAGCTGCATCTGTTCGATTGTAGGATCACTGAAAATAACCCATGTTCACAAAAAGCGGCTCCAATCAAATTCTAACAGCTACCTCCAATTACTCCCCATCAGTGTCATCCTACAGAGATGGAAGATGTTACTGACAATACCTGCTGGTCACACTTACTCACAAAATGGCTGCTGATGATCAACTTGGATTCCACCAGGACCAGCAAGTCCTGATATTGTGACAGCCTTGGTCAAAACACAGAAAAAAGGCCTGATACACTGGGGTGAATTAAAACTGACAGCCCCTGACTTGAACACATTAACATGGATGTATGGAGTTATAGTAAAATTGAAGTCAATAATAATCACAGGACGGATCCTCCACCCTTTGAATTTATGTTTGACATGAAAGAAGTTGGCAGAGGCTATTGGAAGATAATCCATTCAGACCTGGGCCATTGCTCAGGTATTTTCCAAGCATATGGTTCTAGGCTCAAACATCCTTGGTTGTTGCATTAATGACCTTTCATCCATTATAAGTACATAAATATGACTGCGATGTTCATTTTGCAGCTTCTCAGAATATAAAGCAGTCTATGCCCATTAAGTCTCGTTTACTGTTCAGCATTCAGGAAAGTAACATAAATGCCTCTGATTTGTCAGAGAAATATTTGTCTCAAATGTCAAAGGAAGACCAGTTCCTACAAACGGCAATCATTAATTTGACATTTAATGGTATTGTCACGATTGACTAGCATCCCGAGAGCTATGTGGTGGAGGGGTTTACAATTTACTAGAGATTTAAAATAGAATGACCTCATAATTACTATTGCTTTTACACCAGATCAGAGACTGGATACTCCATAATGTGTGACTCATGTAGTGATTCTGGTAATGATATCAAACAATACACCGTCGTTTCTGTCGGTGGAGGATTCAGTTTTATGGCAGTTCGTCAGCCTACAGCCGCTGAATCGATGGTGGTTTCTTCTTCAGGTCTGGGTCGATGTGCATGAAGGAGAATTTCAATGGGAAATTCTGCCACCATGACTGAGGCAATCCTATGTCTGCTGATAATTGTTCGGGTTTGGCTGCTGACTTGATCTTCTGTATTTTTACATGTTCCTCTATCTTTTAGCTTGAGCTTCAGAATATGTATTAATTATTTATTTAAAGTATGGGTAAGCAATCCAAACATCAGAATATCTGCAGCAATTTTCAGACCAAGTCCCTCTCCCAGCTGAGCTGCCTTGCCTGCATTGAGTCCTGGTGACCTGTACATTATTTGATCAGTAAACTACATTCTCAGTTCTAGAACTGCCCTTGAGTTGTTTCCAGTGCTGATTAAAAACATACAAATCATTTCCATACAGACCGAGGACGAAAGTAAGAAGGAGCTGCATGAATCCTTTCTCATAGAGAGGTTCATCCTCTCACACTCCATAAATCAGAGTTCATTCAAAGCTTTGCTGTCCATATGCTAACTCACATTGTTGTGTTTACCCATCCCCCATGCTTGCTGAAGTGAATTAGTTTCTAGTCCAGCAATGCCTCTATTTTAAAATAATCATTTATATTCCAAGTCTTTCCATGGTCATTTCCTTCACTTTCTCAGTAACTTCTAATTCTACAAATCTTCTTCATGAATATACTTTGCAGGTTGTCTAGATATTTCCAGTTTTCTTTGCTGTTTTTATGGTAGGTTTTCACTCAACTGTCCAGACCTTAAGCTTTGCAAATCTCCCTAAACCTTTCCACTTGGTCTCACTTCCCATTAAAATTCACTTTAAGATCTTCATCTTTGATCAGGCTTTTCTGATATATGAATTATTTTGATTAATACTTGCTTAAATCAGGTTCTTTGAAGAAATTTGAGTTGTTCAGGATTATGGGGGCTAACTTGGGCTGCACAAGACAATATACCTTACTTTGTTAAAAGTTAAAAATTACTCTGAGCATTGAAATGCTTAAGCCTTTTTATGGTAATCTCGTTAGTATGATTGTAATGATTACAAGCTATACTGTCTTAGAATCTCACCCATTTTTATGCGAGACTTCTCAGTTTGCTCTGTTTAGTTGAGGGAGGGTGATAGTGAATTGTGACTGTCATTGGTGGTAGATACCAGCTTAACTTAGCCTCATAGAAGAGCTGCCAATATACAGGGAATCTCTGGTCAATGAAATGAAGAGAAAGAGATAGGTAATCTGCTCGTTGGAGTCAGGAAATCCGCATGGAGAGTGAAGTGGCAGAGGAGGACATGGCAAGTCAGATCACCAGTGATGTTCAAACTCTGAGGACTTGGCTTCAGTGTTGCAAGAGTTTTAATGGCTTCCCATGTGTGGTCCTGATCAGTGAAAATATCTAATTTAAAAAAAGCAGATGCTAGAAATCTGAAATAGAAACAGAAAATGCTGGAAAAACAGGGTGTCAAAGAGCATCGGTAAGTCAACATTCCAGGTTTGCAATCAGAACTGTAAAAGAGGGAGAGACACAGGTTAGTTTCTAATGAAACGAGGTAGGGCACCAATGTGTAAAGCAAAGGGAATGTCCGTCTATAGGGTGAATTAAAATGAGTTAATCGTGACATTTGCCAGGATATTAAGCTTCTTTGTATGGCATATTGTTAATTGTAACCTGGTGGGACCTGCCTAGTGGTCCTGACCATTGTTGATCAAGAACTTCTGTTACTGGTGGCAGACCAGTTACATACTGAGAGAGTGAAATCCCTTGTGGCTCTGGCTAATGTGAATGTAGTTGATGGCTCCTGAAAAGCACAATCTGGTGTAGTGCCATTCATGAATCACTTCTGTTTTCTCTTGAGGGAAAGGTGATGAACTTAACCCTCCTCAAGTGGACAGGGTCTGTACCTTACTGACAAATACTCTACATGTTTATGTGGTTTGGCATCAAGTTTTGTTTGGTAATGCTTCTATGAAAAACATGGCGGCATTTTGTTGTGCTAACAGTGTGATGTAGCTGAATTTTTTGTTGTTTGTGATGTTAGATTAATTGTGAATAATGGACTTGCATCCCCGATGTTTAGGTGACGATGCGGGGAGTGTACCTGTGTGAAAGCCACAATGAAACCCCTTTTTAGTGGGTGTCTCTAGAGATGCAGCTCATTTGCCCCTCGCCACTGGACTCAGCAGTGGGAAACCTACTTTTCCATACTCCATACATCTAGGGTCAATATGACTTGGGTGCCAAGTTGGGAAAGTTAAGATGCCTCAACCATTCAAACCCCAATTTGTGCAAATACTACATAAATACAGCCCCCGTGCAATTAGCCGTCAGCAAGAAATAACAAATTACACATTGCATACAATTATAAAGAAAGTATATTCACAAATTTCAGCTTTATCAAACAGTTAGTAGGAAAAAAGAAAAAAAATCCAAAGTGCCCATTACAGTTAACACAGCCCAGATGAGTGCATAAGTTGGAGCCCATCTTGAAGTTATCTTTAACTCGTGTGCTGGACCCACAATCTGTGTGAAAGCACACACCATCTTCCAAACGTCACTTGAAAACCATCTCGAACGGGCTCCCTCGTGGGAATATTGGTCCTTCCATCTTGAAGTCATTCATCTGCACAAAGCACCTTATGCATCCTTATCCATCCTCCCTCCAGTCTTCTCCCAGCTCCTGCCAAAAAGAACTCGACCACGCCAGTGTCCATCACAAAAACCTCACTGTCCAGCGTTCTCTCGAACCTTCTCCCAATTCCACCATCCTGACTGGCTGATACAACATTCCTAAGTTGAACAACAAAGCCCCTTACCTTTAACTCAAACCCAAACATGTTTTAAAGCAGAACAGACTGCTCTTACAGAACCGCTAAAATGAAATATCTACAATATAGCAGTAAAAATCTTAACCAGAGCATTACATATGTGTTACATATTTTTCAGACTTTTACTTACTTGAAATACTTCTACGCACTTGGCTTTGATTCTTTTTTATTCCAACAGCAATATTTCAAACAGCATATCTGTTAATTTGCCATTTTACTCATTCTTTAAGAATGGCATTGGAGAGATATTGGTCTGTAACTATCCTAAGAATTTTAAGCATTATTTTTGCAGCATGAGATAGCAGTCATGTGTCAGTAGAAGTGATAGGTTCTCTTTCCTGAACAACAGCTGTGTTTTATAACAGAGCTTAAAAATGTGAATTTATAGTCCTTATGTTTCAGTGTTAAATGAAGCATTTGCAGATTAGCTGGACACAATTTTGTACCACTCCATGGTAGGATTTGAAATGATGAATTCTAACCCAAATTTTAGCCCACCACCATTACCATGCACACTGCCATAACATTCATAGAAACATAAAAACATAGAATATAGGTGCAGGAGTAGGCCATTTGGCCCTTCGAGCCTGCACCGCCATTCAGTATGATCATGGCTGATCATCCAACTCAGAACCCTGTACCTGCTTTCTCTCCATACCCCCTGATCCCTTTAGCCACAAGGGCCATATCTAACTTCCTCTTAAATATAGCCAATGAACCGGCCTCAACTGTTTCCTGTGGCAGAGAATTCCACAGATTCACCACTCTCTGTGTGAAGAAGTTTTTCCTCATCTCGGTCCTAAAAGGCTTTCCCTTTATCCTTAAACTGTGACCCCTCGTTCTGGACTTCCCCAACATCGGAAACAATCTTCCTGGATCTAGGCTGTCCAATCCCTTTAGAATTTTATACGTTTCAATAAGATCCCCCCTCAATCTTCTAAATTCCAGTGAGTATAAGCCTAGTCGATCCAGTCTTTCTTCATATGAAAGTCCTGCCATCCCAGGAATCAATCTGGTGGACCTTCTTTGTACTCCCTCTATGGCAAGAATGTCTTTCCTCAGATTAGGGGACCAAAACTGCACACAATATTCTAGGTCCGGTCTCACCAAGGCCTTGTACAACTGCAGTAGAACCTCCCTGCTCCTGTACTCAAATCCTTTTGCTATGAATGCCAACATACCATTTACCTTTTTCACCACCTGCTGTACCTGCATGCCCACCTTCAATGACTGGTGTACAATGACACCCAGGTCTCGTTGCATCTCCCCTTTTCTTAATCGGCCACCATTCAGATAATAATCTGTTTTCCTGTTCTTGCAACCAAAGTGGATAACCTCACATTTATCCACATTAATTTGCATCTGCCATGAATTTGCCCACTCACCTAACCTATCCAAGTCACCTGGGTTCATGGTGTTTGGTCAAGCATGGCATTCTACCATGCTTTTATAAAGAAAAGTAGGAAAATAATTTTCACATTTCCCAATTTGTTTCTATTCATTTATAGCAGAAGAATCTTGAATTTCAATTACCCTTTGATGCTTTTTAATGTTTTTCTGTAGGCGAATATGTATTATTTCTTTCAACTAATTGCCTAAACTTTGTTGCCAAGTTAACTTCAAGTTTACTCTATGTTGTTTTGACTAGGTGACAACGTAAACAAGGAAAACATTTCATCATTAATCTGTACATTGAAAGAGGTTTCAAGGGAGAGCTTTTTATGATGTTTAATTTTCCCCTTATATTTTAGATCTGTTGTTTTTTTCTGCTCTATATTAATTGAATCACTAAGGTAATTACTGTAAATGAGTTTCACCAATCCCTTATCTGCTATTAGAATTATAGCTATGAGATCCTTTCACAATGGCAATTGAAATTATGCTATTCCCATACATTCTGGCAATTGTGATACTTAGAAGCATTATCTATTCTCTTTCCATCTTTGTAAAAATGAACAATTTTTATAACAAAAAGGAAGTTCTGCCCTTTTGAAAATTTCCCATGTATGTTGAGTGTGCTTCAGCAGAGCAGTCTGTTCTCCATCACAAAAGCAATGCTTCTGCACACAAGTTCTGATTATGTTCTGTAATGAATATATCTATGTTATTAGTAGATTCTGATAAGGTCAAGATCTTTTTGCCCAGCCCCGTTTGCCTTTGACAGGATGGAGGTCACCATTTTTTTGAAGTAGTGCAGCACTTCTGGTGAAGATACTCCCACAGTGGTGTTGCACAGGGGATTCCAGGATTTCAGCTCAATGATAATGAGAAAGCAGTGATTTGAGATGGCATGCAACTTGGATGGAAAGCTGTAAGTGATGATATTCTCATGTGCCTTCAATTTATTTCTTTCTATCTGGGGCTTCTTGATGCCACAGTAAATGATGTCAAAGGCCTTACATCTCAGCTCACCTCTGGAATTCACTTCTTTGCTCTATGTTTAGGCCAAGGCTGTAACGTGATCTGGAGCTGAGTGATCCAGAAGAAATCCAGTCTGAGCATCAGTGATTGAGTATGTTCTGCTTGATGGAGCCTTAGAAGATACATTGCATTGCTATTTATTGAGAATATTGTTTTTGTCTTTTGTTTGTAGACAAGACATACCTGGTCAATTTCCCTCGTTTGTTGTTTGCCAACATCATAACAGTGGTAGAACAGCTTGGCCACCGGTGTGGGTAGTTCAGGACAGCATGTCTTCAGTTCTACAGCTGTGGTACTGTCTAGTCACGTTGTCTTTGTAAAATCCAGTCTTCTCAGCAATCACATAAAGCCACCAGCATCAGAACAGTATGGCCACATCACCTCTTTTGCAAGTGTAATACTTCAGTTTCAACAAATACAAAGTAGGCTTCAAATGAAAATACAATCAAACTGAAATCTCTTGGGGAATGAGCAGGATTGGATATTAATGGAAACTTGCCTGGATCGTCATGCTGGCTTTATTTGTGTCTATATGATGGATTATGACTTCTACATTAAATTCATTGTCACAAACTTAACAATGAGGCCAGTAGTAACTAATTTCTTATTGACTGGCTGTATATCACCACTGAGCTCATAAATGCTAGTACATTTTAGGCAAATCAGAACTGATTATAGATGGCCTGTACCTTTAAAGGAAGGGCTGAGGGGAGCCAATAGTTTTAATCAATATTTTAAGTTGTTGATCTGTAGACACTTCTTTCAGTTGTGATTAGCAAGCTTTCAATAGCCCAATTTAGTGGCATCAGTTGGTCTTATCCATCTTCTATATCGCAGACATCCTCTTGGTTCTTTTAATTTCTACTCCTTCACTAAGTTTTTACAGGTCTGTTTTTGACATTTTCCAAGTTTTGAAAAATGATCATATTTACTCTTGTTACTCTCTCCACTGTTGTTGCTTGCCTGCAGACTACTGTATTGCCAATACTTCCAGGCTCAAAGCATCTGCTTTTAATTCATTTTGCATTTGAGGATGGGTAGTTACAACTATTAAACCATAACTGATATAGAACACGGAATATTACAGCATAGCACAAGTCCTTTGGCCTAGGATGTTGTGACAATCTTTTAAGAATCTTCTCTAAGAACAATCTAACCCTTCCTGTCTACATAGCCTTCCAGTTTTCTATTATCCATATGCCCATCTAAGAGAATCTTAAATGCCCCTAATGTTTCTGCTGTTACCACCACCCTTGGCAGCAAATTCCATGCACCCACCACTCTCTGTGTAAAAAAAAACTTACTTCTAATATCCTCCCTATATTTTCCTCCAATCATCTTAAAGTTATGTCCCCTTGTATTAGCCATTTCACTTTGAAAAAATATCCCTGCTTAGCCACTTAATCTATGCCTCTTGTCATCTTGTACACCTCTGCCAAGTCATCTGTTATCCTTTGTTCCTAAGAGAAAAGCCTAGGCTCCTCATAAGACATGCTCTCTAATCCAGGCAGCATCCTAGTAAAGCTACTCTGCACCCTTTTTAAAGCTTCCACATCTTTCCTATAATGAGGTGACCAGATAGGAACACAGTACTTGTGGTGTGATCTAACCAGGGTTTTATAGAACCGATGGTGAATGGCTCGAACAAGGACAGCCCCAAAACCATGCAAGCTCAAACATCTGCTGTTATGTCTCTGGATAACGGCGTTGAGAGAGTTTGATGGTGATGCAGCATTCAAGCAGCAGAACAGGTTACAAGGTTTTCTGGCACACTGCCCCAGCAGTTAGGCACGGTGCCCAGGGAGGACAGCTTCAATCTCTCTATCAAATGACGAATTTCATGACCATATCTGATAGCTTCTGAGTGCTTTCACAGTTGCCTGTCAATGAGATGAAATCAGTATAATCTGAAGCCAGGAATTCCAGGCACGGAGATGGTTGAGATGGTATTTCAAGGACTACATTATCTTTCCCTAGAAGGCACAGGCAAGCCAAGCACTTAGGGTGAGAATTGATGTTTGTAGCACTTTTGCTATTGTTAGATATATAAATACGTTTGGTATCAGTCTATATTCTGACATTGTTGTCAAGCAGATGGCACATTGATCAGAAAGAGGGAGAAAGGAATCCGGGAACTGTAGCTTCTGAGGTGACTGGAATTGTTGATATTGATATTGGTTACTAACGTCTTGGGCAGCAGGATCCTAACATCAACATCTCCTCCATGTCAGCCAGCCAGCTCCAACTCTGCAATCGTGACACTCCCCGGCCCTACGAGGTTGCCTGTTGCCACAGCAAACTGCGAATGAACTTGAATTTCAATACGCACAATGCTGGGAGCTGCAGAGCACCGCCAGAATGGTTCAGGTATCAGAAACATTGCTTCAATGCAGCGACCCAGTTTTCCTCTGAGGCTGCCAGTGGCAGCAAGTTTCTTGTAGGAATGTTCAAATCAATGTTAGGTTTTACGTTGGAATCAAGAGCCAGGTAGTATCATTATACATAATAGTCATTTAATGTGTTGGAGTCCTGGCTCAGAGATGAAAGGGAAGGTACAGTGGTGCAAATAGAAGCACTGCGGTCTTGAAATTTCCCCAAGTTTTTATTTTAGTGATATAAAATCAACACGCTACCTAAATGTGAAAGTTGAAGAAAGGTGAAAATTCTAATTACAAGATTCACAGAACATCCGTTTTGGATCCCCTTGTGTAATTTGTCACTGAAACTAATGCTGTCAGCTTCCTTACAATATTCCCCATTGATCTGCTGCCAACTCTCACAGTTGGCATGTTCTAACACAGCAGGTGTGATCTGTGCCGGCGGCTCTAAAAGGAAAACAGCAAGGTATGCAAAATCCTCCCAGCTACAAGAGTGTTGCCACCGAATGAATGATCAGGGAAATGAAGGGATGGGTATCCAGGGCTTCGATGGGTCAGGTGATGCACACTGCCCACAGGAAGCATTACCCTTGCCATCAGGTTGGAGAGCGGAATACAGTGTTGCTCCACCAACCAAAGTCTGACCTCATCAGGGCAGACATGTCAGGATGGGGATGGGAATGGGAAGACGAGTTGAAAAGGGTAGTCACTGAGAGATCCTGCTTCTCGTGGCAGACAGAGTGAAGATGCTTGATGAAGTGGTCCCCCCATTCTACTTTGGGTCTCACTGCTGTAGACGAGGCCACCACCAAGAGTACTGGGTGACCCTGACAGACTTGCAGGTGAAGTGTTACCTCACCTAGAAGGACTGTTTAAGGCCCTGAAGGCAGGTGAGGGAGAAGGTGTGGGGGTAGGTGTAGCACTGTCACACTTTTCTCTTTTTCCATTCCCCTTTCTGGATCCCCCTCTCATCCTTTCTCTTTTCCTCACCTGCCTTTCCATCTCTTTCCTTTAGAAAGAAAGAGTCATAGAGAGGGACAGGACAGAAGCAGGCCCTTTGGCCAATCTAGTCCATGCTGCAACCACTTAAACTGCCTAATCCCATTGATCTGCATCACGACCATAGCCCTCCATATACCCATGTACCTATCCAAGCTTCTCTTAAATGTTGAAATCGAGCTCACATGCACTACTTATACTGGCAACTCATTCCACACTCTCACGAAGAGTGAAACCTCTCAGTGAAGAGGTTTCCTCTCATGTTCCCCTTAAACTTCTCACCTTTCACCCTTAACCCATGACCTCTGTTTGTAGTCCCACCCAATCCCGGTGGAAAAAACCTGCTTGCATTTACCCTATCTATACCCCTCATAACTTTGCATTCCTCCATCAAATCTCCACTCAGTCTTCTACATTCTAAAGAATACAGTCTATTCAAATTTTCCTTATAACTCAGGTGCTCCAGACCCAGCAACATACTTGTAAATTTTCTTTGTGCTCTTTCAACCTTGCTTACATCTTTCCTGCAGGTAGGTGACCAAGACTGTACAAAACTCCAATTAGGCCTCACCAATGTCTTATACAATTTTAGCATAACATCCCATCTTCTGTACTCAATACATTGACTTATGAAGGCCAATGTGCCAAAAGCTTTCTTTACAACCCTATTTACCTGTGACACCACTTTCAATGAATTATGGACCTGTACTCCCAGATCCCTTTGTTCAGCCACACTCCTCATTGCCAACCATTAACTGTTAGAAACCTACCCTGATTGGTCCTACCAAAATGCCAAACCTTGCACTTGTTTGCATTAAATTTCATCTGTCATTTTTCCAGCTGATGCAGATCCCTCTGCAAGCCATGATAGCCTTCCTCACTGTCCACTACACTCCCAATTTTGGTGTCATCCACAAATTTGCTGATCCAGTTAACCACATTATCCAGATCATTGATATAGATGACAAATAATGAAGGACCCAACACAGATCCCTGCAGCACACCACTCGTCAGAGGCCTCCGGTCAGAAAGGCAATCATCTATTACCACTCTCTGGTTTCTTTCACAAAGACAATGTCTAATCCAATTTACTACCTCACCCTGAACATTCTGACCAACCTCCCATGTGGGACCTTGTCAAATGCCTTGCTGAAGTCCTTGTAGACAACATCCATTGCCTTACTTTCATCCACTTTCCTGGTAACTTCCTTGAAAAACTCTATGAGATTGGTTAGACATGACCATGTGTGAAGCCATGCTGACTATCCTTAATCAGTTCATTCCTATTCAAATACTTATATATTCAGTCCCTTAGAATACTTTCTATAACTTTCTCTCAACTGATGTTAGACTCACTGGCCTATAATTTCCTGGTTTGTGTTTTTAAAACAACAGATCAACATTGGCTATCTTCCAATCCTTTGGTATCTCTCCTGTTGCTAAGGATGTTTTATATATCTCTGCTAGGGCCCAGTAGGTTCTGCTCTTGCCTCCCACAGGATCCTGGGAAAACCTTGTCAGGGCCCTTGAGGATTTATCCACCCTGAACTTCCTCAAGATAGCAAACACTTCCTCCTCCATAATCTGTTCAAGGTCCATGAAGTTGATGCCACTTGGCCTCACTTCCATGGTCTCTGTGTTTATCTTCTGAGTAAATACAGATGCAAGAAAATTAAGATCTCCCTCATCTGTTTTGTCTCCACACATACCCTCCATAGAATGGTGGATTACCATTCTGATCTTCTAGAGGACCATTTTTATTCCTTGCAGTCCTGTTGCTCTTAACATATCTGTAGAATCCCTTAGAATTCTCCTTCACCTTGTCTGCTAGACCAATTTCATGCTTTCTTTTAGCTTTCCTGATTTCTTTCATGTCTTCTCTTGCATTTCTCGTACTCTATAAGTACCTCATTTGTTTCTATCTGCCTATACCTGCTATGCACCTCCTTTTCTCTCTTAACCAGCCCTCAATGTTCCCTACACTTACTATCTTTACCTTTTATTCTGACAGGCACATACAAGCTTTGTTCTCTCAAAACCTCACTTTTGAAGGCCTCCCACTTACCAAGTATACCTTTGCCAGAAAACAGCCTGTCCCAACCCACACTTGCCAGATCATTTCTGATACTATCAAAATTGGCCTTTCTCTAATTTAAGATCTCAATCCACAGATTAGACCTTTCTTTTTGCATATTTTCTTTGGATCTAATGGCATTGTCGTCCTAGATGTGAAGTGTCCTCCTTCACGAACTTCTGTCTCCTGCCCTGCCTCATTCCCTAATAGTAGATCCAGTATTGCATGCTCTTTCATTGGACTTCTATGTACTGATGAGATAACTTTCCTAAATGGGTTTGATAAACTCTGTCCCATCTGATATGGGATTGCCAGCCAATATGTGAAATGTTAAAATCATCTACCATAACCACCTCATGTTTCTTGCAACAGTCTGTGATCTCTTTACAAATGTTCCTCTAAATCCCTTGGATTATTGGGTGGTCTGTAATATAACCCCATTTATGTGGTCATTTCTAAGTTCCACCCGTAATGCCTTACTAGACAGGTTCTCCAATCTGTCCTGACAAAGCACTGCCGTGACTCTGACGAATAATGCCACTCCTTTAATTTCTCCCACTCTGTCTCGTGTAAAACAATGAGACCCCGGAATATTGAGCTGCCAGTCCAGCCCCTCTGACAACCATCTCACTAATATCTACAATATCATTACTCCAGGTGTTGATCCATGCCCTGAGCTCATCTGCCTTTCCTACGATACTCCTTGCATTGAAATATGCTCAGCCTTTTGATTCCTGACTTTGTCTGAGGTCTTACCAACATCTGCCTCCACAACCTCTCCACTAACTGTCCTGATACTCTGGTTCCCATTGCCCTGCAACTCTAGTTTAAACATTAGCAAACTTTCCCACTGGAATGTTAGTGCCCCCTCAGTTCAGATGCAAACCATCTCTTCTGTACAGGTCTTGCCTTCCCTGGAAGAAAGCCCAATGATCCACAAATCTTTTAAGACCATAAGATATAGGAAGAGAAGTAGGCCATTCGGCCCATCGAGTCTGCTCCGTCATTCAATCATGGGCTGGTCCAATTCTTCCAGTCATCCCCACTCCACTGCCTTCACCCCATACCCTTTAATGCCCTGGCTAATCAAGAACCTATCTGTCTGTCTTAAATGCACCCAATGATTTGGCCTCCACAGCCTCTCATGGCAACAAATTCCACAGATTTACCACCCTCTGACTGAAGTAATTTCTCCACATCTCAGTTCTAAAAGAACGTCTTTCAATTCTGAAGTCATGCTCTCCTGTCCTAGAATCCCCTACCGTGGGGAATAACTTTGCCATATCTAATCTGTTCAAACCTTTTAACATTTGGAAGGTTTCTATGAGATCCCTCCCATTCTCCTGAACTCCAGGGAATACGGTCCAAGAGCTGTCAGATGTTCCTCATAAGGTAACCCTTTCATTCCTGGAATCATTCTTGTGAATCATCTCTGAACCATCTCCAATGACAGTATATCCTTTCTAAAATAAGGATCCCAAAACTGCACACAACACTCCAAGTGTAGTCTCATGAGTGCCTTATAGAGCCTCAACATCACACCCCTGCTCTTACATTCTATACCACTAGAAATGAATGCCAACATTGCATTTGCCTTCTTCACAACCAACTCAACCTGGAGGTTAATCTTTAGGGTATTTTCCACAAGGACTCCCAAGTCCCTTTGCATCTCTGCATTTTGAATTCTCTCCCCATCTAAATAATTGTCTTCCCATTTATTTCTTCCACTAAAGTGCATGAACATACATTTTCCAACATTGTATTTCATCTGCCACTTCTTTGCCCACCCCCCTAAACTATCTAAGTCTCTCTGCGGGCTCTTTGTTTCCTCAACACTACCCGCTCCTCCACCTATCTTTGTATCATCTGCAAATTTAGTAACAAATCCATTAATACCATAGTCCAAATCATTGACATACATTGTAAAAAGCAGTGGTCCAACACTGACCCCTCTGGAACTCCACTGGTAACCGGCAGCCAGTCAGAATCGGATCCCTTTATTCCCACTCCCTATTTTCTGCTGACCAGCCAATGCTCCACCCACACTAGTAACTTCCCTGTAATTCCATGGGCTCTTATCTTGCCAAACAGCCTCATGTACAGCAGCTTGTCAAATGCCTTCTGAAAATCCAAGTACACCACATCTACTGCATCTCCTTCGTCTACCCTGCTTGTAATTTCCTCAAAGAATTGCAGTAGGTTAATCAGGCAGGATTTTCCTTTCAGGAAACCATGCTGCTTTGGCCTATCTTGTCATGTGCCTGCAGGTGCTCTGTAATCTCATCCGTAACAATTGATTCCAACAACTTCCCAACCACTGATGTTAGGCTAACAGGTCTATAATTTCTGCTGCCTCCCACCCTTCTTAAATAGCGGAGTAATATTTGCAATTTTCTAGTCATCCGGTACAATGCCAGAATCTATTGATTCTTGAAAGATCATCGTGAATGCCTCTGCAATCTCTCCAGCTACTTCCTTCAGAACCTGAGGGTGATTTCCATCAGGTCCAGGAGATTTATTCTTATTTGGAATATATCTGTCTTGCATTTCCCTCATTTTTTGCAGGACCTCCAACCATGGCTGCTCTGCTGTCCTTCCTGCAAATGTCCCTTTGCAGTCAACTGCGGCCAATTCCCCTCTCAAGCCATTGTAATTTACATTATTCCACTGAAATACCAACACCTTGGATTTTATTTTTTTCCTCTCAAATTTCTATGTGAACTCGATCATGTTGTGATCACTGTTCCCCAAGGGTTTCTTAATCTTAAACTCTCTTATCACCTCCGGATCATTGCATAACACCCAGTCCAGCACAGCCGATCCCCTAGTGGGTTCAACAACAAGATGCTCTAAAAAGCCATCCCTTAGACATTCTACAAATTCTCTCTCGAGGTCCAGTACTGACATGGTTTTCCCAATCCACTTTCACGTTAAAATCCCCAACAACTATCATGACGTTGCCTTTCTAACATGTCTTTTATATCTTCTGCTATAATTTGTAATCCCCATCCTGGATCCTGTTTGGGGGCCTGTATACAACTGCCATTAGGGTCCTTTTACCCTTGCCATTTCTTAACTCAACCCATAGAGACTCTACACCTTCCAATCCCAGGTCATCTCTTCCTAATGATTTAATATTATTTCTTATACACAGAGCCATATCACCCTCTCTGCCTACTAACCTTTCTTTTCGATACACCATATATTCTTGGATGTACAGCTCCCAATAGTAGCCATCTGTTAGCCGAGTTTTGCCCTCCTTCCTACACCAACTCCTTAGCCAAATGTTAAATAGTATAATCTTCCTGGTTCTGGACTCATTATCATGTTGCATGAGTAGCAATCCTGAGATCACAATCCTGGAGGTCCAGCTGCTTAACTTAGCATCTTACTCCCTGAACTCCCTGTGCAGGACCTAATCACTCATCCTATCCATGTCATTGATAAACACATGGACCACAACCTCTGGCTGTTCACCCTCCCACTTGAGAATGCTTAGAACTCCATCCAAGATGTCCTGGACCCCGGCATACCATCTGGGAATCTCGATCTTGTCCACAGAGCCTCCTTTCTCTGTGCACTAACAACAAGATCACACAAAATTGACCACTGCCAACCAAGCTATTTCACATCTAGGAATTTGACTTTAGCATCAGCTCTGTGATGCACTCTTTTCTCAATAGTCCATTCCATTGGAGTCAATAGAAACAAATACAGAGAGGCAACTAGACAGGGTAAGAGGGTTACAGTATCTCATTAGGACCAACAATCAATTCAGTTGCAATATATTCAGGTTAATTTATTTTCATACATCTTAATCAGTATTGTTTTCATTGTGGAGTATTACATCAGGTCATTTATCTTTATAGTGGTTGCCAGCAATAATCCATTTGTTATGCAATATAATTAATAAAAATATCAATGAAATCTTGCTACTCACCGCAGGGTCTCAATATAATCTATCCTAATTGTGGCCACCATCCTATATATTGATTGCTAGATATATTGGCTACCTAAATATAGTGTGCAGTTAGTCTTAAATTTTGATTCCATGTTTTGGCTAATATCATATTTGCTGTGCCAGTTTGAGAAAAAAAAATCATGATTTTGGAAATGGAATGCATGGAGGATTAATATATTGCAAACTTCAGTTCATATTTCTATACAATATATCATGCTGGCCCAGGCATCTGGAGATATATTCAAACAGCAGAAAGGATAAAGTACACTCTAAGGGTTACATTGACAAGCTAAAAACCAAGTGCAAATGCTGGTTCTCCATGACATGTTGTAAAGTTTATTATCCTGGACTCTGTGAAGGAATAAAATGTATGCTTCCTCCATGATGAAGAGGCACTATTCAGAAAACCTCCCACTTCATCTTTTCTGAATGCCATATTCAATATCAAATAATCACAGTAAACGCAGGCATGTCACAGTCCATTGTTTCATCAAGGCTGCCCGCTACCCTGGCCATTCACTTTTCTACTCTTTATCTTCTAGGAAAAGATACAGGAGGTTGAAAGCACGGATGTCCGAACTGAAGTGTAGCTTCCTCCACGCTGCCATATTCTCCTGAACCAGTCACTGGTTTTGCATCTCCTGCCTGCCTGGTGATGCTGTCACGCTCTCATGCTCTTAGCTCTACCTCTCGCAGCTGTCACCTCACTGTTGTGAGCGACTCCAGACTGCACTACAATCTTTGCACCATGCTGCCGTTTTGTACCCATCACTGTATGTGTTTTTGTATTTGTTTTTACTCTGTGCACCATTTATCTGTGAGCATCATGCAAACAAGGAATTTCATTGCAACCTGGTGCATATGACAATAAATTAATCTGATTCATCCATCATTTCTGACGGCAGAAACAGATAACATCACTGCCTTGATATGTATATTTTCTGCTCCTGCTCAGAGGCCAATATCAGGAGCCTGATTTTCATTTACATTAGATGGAGTTCTACATTCTGATCACTTTATTAGGTTCTCCTGTACACTTGCTCGTTAATGCAATCATGTGGCAGCAACTCAATGCCTAAAAGCATGCAGACATGGTCACGAGGTCAAGTTGTTGTTCAGCCCAAACATCAGAATGGGGAAGAAATGTGATCCAAGTGACTTTGACTGTGGAATAATTGTTGGTGCTGAACAGGGTGGTTTGGGTGTCTCGGAGGCTGCTGATCTCCTGGGACTTTCATGCACAGTCCTCTCTAGAATTTACCGAGAATGGTGCAAAAACCAAAAAGTGAGTGGCAATTCCGTAGGCAAAATCTTCTTGCTAACGAGAGAGGTCAGAGGAAAATGGCCAGACTGGTTCAAGCTGACAGGAAGGTGACAGTAACTCAAATAACCACCTATTGCAACAGAGATGTGCAGAAAAACATCACTGAGCACATAACACGTCCAATCTTAAAGTGGTACAGAAGGTACATAATGGTACACTGAGTGTATATCCTCAAGTGGAACATCCTGGTAACGTTAAAATTTCACCTTCAGTGTCCTTCTTGAGAACTTCCATTATGTGCAGTAAAAGGCATTTCATAACGGTAATCAAAAATATTTAATCTGGTGTCAAATGGAATAGAGCAATCCTTATGGGAACATCTTAATCTTGCAAACCGCTAGTCAATTTTTGCAGAAGTTGGGAAAAGAACATTAGATAGGTTCCACTGCTTTATCTGAGCTCTGCTATTTGATAGCTGTAACCACAATATGAGTCTCATATACTGACGTATGCTTAGAGTGAAAAGGTGTACTTTGAATTGTCACGTTGTACCTTCAGAAGAGCAGAATAGCAATTGAATAGAACATTGAAATTCTGTACAATTTTTTCACCACTCACAAGCTGCAGAACAGTGTGGCATTCTTAGTTATATCATGCCTTGATTAATCTGGTTTTGTCAAACAGTTTACTGTAAAACTGGGGCTTTTAGAACTCTTCAGATCCTATGGATAGAGCAGACAGCACTGCTTTAATCTCATGATCTCAGGAAATTTAAAATGGACAATGTATTGACAATGATTCAAAGGAAATACATATTTCCTGAAAAATCTTAATGGAAGCCCATTATAAAAGCTATAATAGGAAAGTAGGAAGGAAAGGAATTGCAAAAGTAGATGTGCTTTAGAATTAAAGCCTGGGAAAATATAATGGTGAAAATGAAAAAGGCAGATTTTAAATGAATGTCTTCACAACAAAAAACATAAACTATATTCTCAAAATATTGTGTAATCAAGGATCTAATGAAGATTAAAAAAATTAGATGAAAGAAAAAGTATGAGGAATTAATAGGATTAAATGCCAACGTTCCCTGCAATTAATTACCTCAGATGTTAAACTACAGATATAGGCAGGTTAGCAGCATCAGCAGAGAGAGAAACAGAGTTAATTCTTCAGGTTAATGACTTTTCGTTAGAATGAGAAAAATTAGAAATCAAGCATGTTTTAAACTGACGAGTGTAGAGACAGGAAAAAAGGAAATATTAAGGAGAAAGCTGAGACCAAGAGAGATTGTGTGACGCATGTAGTAAAAGTGCTGTCTGAGAAAAGGTCTATATAGGGGAGCAGTACATGGAATCAGAGGAATGAAAACAGGCATGAAGAGAAAATAAAATGCTAGAATTGAGATACAAGACATTACAGACACTAGAAATGTGCCATAAAACAAAATGGGGGAAATATTCTGTAGGTCAGATAGGATTCGTAGTGAGAGTGAGAGAGAAAAAAACCAAAATTAACTTTACCAAACACAGATGGGGTGACTATTTCAGAGAATGTCGCTGTACTTTTGATGATGGAACCCTGAGTTTCTAGTTGACTGTGGCTTTAATTCTCCAATCACTCTGACCTCTTAGTCTTCGGTCTCCCATACTGTTCCAACAGCACCATAAAAAGTTTGAGGAACAACTGTTATATCAGATGGGAACATCCTAATTCCTGGAATAAACACTGAATTCAATAATTTCAGATAACCATCTTTTCCAGTTTACTAGTTAACAAATATAATAAAATCCTCACATACATGGATTAAATGGCCTTCCTTCATACTGCAAGCACCTTTGGTTCTAGTATTTACTAAAAATCTGCAACTCATTTGTATAATTTTTAACAAGGTAAGATTTTCTGCTGGTAAACATCAAGGGTACATGTTCTTATCCAGCCCGGGAGTGAAATTGTTTGGCTATTACATTCCATTTTCTTTTATTGTAAAACACAGACTGGCGATTGATTTTTATTTCCTTTAAATTTGCTTTTAAAAACATTAGAAAACATGTTGGGAAACCTGAAAACTTAGTTGGGGTGGAATCATGGAGAAAAGAAGCATATGGTCTGCATGCTGGTAGATTATGGAGCTCTGTGATGTAGAGAGATTAAGGTGCCCTTGTGCGTGATTTGTACAAATACAATGTAATACATAGAGTAATTAGGAAAGCTAAAAAAAAATTAATAGTAGATTACATTGATGAGACAACATCTGGAGAATTACCTTCAGCACTGGTTCGTTAAGGAAGATTGTTAAACCATAGAAGCAGATCAGAGAAAATTACTCTGGAATTTTGTTGTAATGAGGAAAGTAGGACAACCTAGTCTTTTATCCTCAAGAGAATGGAAGACTGGGGGGAGATTTGTTTGAAATTGAGGTTCAAGTATAATGAGAGGATATTGTTTCTTGTGGAGAATCCAAAACTGTTTAAAAGTTATGGACATCCATTTTAGACAGAAATGAGGCAACATTTTTCTCCTTAGAATTCTCTTCCTCAAAGCAGAATCTTAGAATATTTTTAAGGCAGAGTTTCATAGCTACCTGATGGGAAAGGCATTGAATGGTACCATCAAACCAGCTATAATAATGAAATACAGAGCTGAGTTTTATACTTTTATTCCTA
Source organism: Hypanus sabinus (assembly GCF_030144855.1). Lineage (NCBI taxonomy): Eukaryota > Metazoa > Chordata > Chondrichthyes > Myliobatiformes > Dasyatidae > Hypanus > Hypanus sabinus. The sequence continues at coordinate 38,298,933 of NC_082708.1, forward strand.
ATTTTTACATTTGTATGTTTGCCTTAGAATCCAATTAATTGTGACAACTTACATTAGGGTAAAAGTCCTAATCCAGTCCATTCTTACCCATCCAAATTCCAATACTAATCTTGCAGCCCCGGATAACCAGATGAGGGCACCAACACTCAACTGCAGCGCCTAGGAAAGAACACAACGACTAGAAATGGAAACCATTTGTGCTCATTTATTATGCATAAGATACTTGCAAAAGCAGTGAGGTGAATGTTTAAGTTATCTACGTTCCAGTCATCGAGAAACTGGAGCTGGCATTATCAATCACAATTCAACCAGTAATGGGAGAAAGAAATGGTACCGGAGTGCTGACATTTTATTTCCAAAGAAACACTAAAATACAATATTCCTATTCTTACCTTTTAAACCTAAAACTTTCAGCCATAATGATAGTAATAGGAAACAGTGTTTTAAGCTATTTAAACACATTATGATATTACGGTCACTATTTAGGCCATACAGACACAGCAGGCCAGACTACCTGAAAAGTAAGTATAGCACATAGTAGATGGGGAGGACTTCAGGGAAGACTGAAGGATCAAGGATTGATATTCCACCATCACCCACAACCCACTCCTACCCGAACCACCAGCATCTCCAGACTAATGTGCCATCTTTAGAAAACAAGATAGGACATCTCAGAGCAAGACTGTTGTATCAGAGACAAGAGGGACCACTGTGAATTCTGTATCACAGAGAAACGGTTCACTCCCTTATCATTGCAGGGGCTTCAATAAGACTAGCTTGAAGTCTCCATCAAACTACTACCAACTTGTCACCTGGAACATCAGAGGACCCAACACGCTTGAGTACTTGTACCCCACCATCAAGTCTGCTGACTGAGCCATCCCACACCTGGACTGTGGGAAATCCAATCACATGACTATTCTTTTGCTTCCTGGAACAGGCAGAGACTGAATAGCCTGGCACCAGTGGGAAGGAGCACAAGGGTGTGGTCAAAGGAGATGGAGTGGACTATATAAGATTGCTTTGAGTCTGCCATATTCAGGGATTCAGTGACAGATCTGAACAAATATGTTGCAGTTGTTACTGACTTCATCAAGACCTATGTGTGCCCACAGAAGCATATAGAGTCTTCCCAAACCAGAAGCCCTGGATCAACAATGAGATTTATAGTCTGCTGAGGATCAGATTTGTGGCATTTAGGCCCAATGATTCTTCTGGATCTTGCAAGCAGTCCAAGTATGCCTTCCAGAAGGCTGTACTGAGAGCAAACAAACAATTCCAGATGAAACTGGAGACAAATTCCTCCAAAGCAAAATTGAATATCATAAACAGCAATGATACCTTACTCCCTGAAGAGCTCAATGGCTTTTGTGCACACTTTGAGGGAGAATAATGACACATCTATGCAAGTCCCCACAGAACTCAATGATCCTGTAAACTGTCTCAGAGATGGTGTCAGAACATCCTTCAGGAAGGTGAAACCTTGCAAGTTGTCAGGCCTTAAATAGTGTTCTTGATTAAGTGATTAAAACTTGCACTGACCAACTGGCGAGAGTGTCCAGGAACACCCTCAGGCTTTTGTTTTTTGTGGTCTGAGGTTCCTACCCACTTCAATGTGGCACTGATTGTACTAGTGCCCAAGAAGATCAGGGTGGCCTGCCTTAATGACTAGTGCTTGCACCCACCATAATGAAGTGCAATACACCTCTCCACAATAAGTCCACAGCGGACAGTATCTTGCTTGCTCTCATATCTGCTCTTGTCAGGAGGGGCCAGTTGCGGTAGGACTCAAGTGCAGACCAACGAATGTTCTTTTACCAGGATTTTATTAGTGGCCCCAGGGTCAACAGTCTTCCAACACCAGGAGGCAGGCACCAAGCCGGAATGGCAGGCGGAGGTCTTACCTGGGAAAGGCTATCTGGTGAGGGCAGACGATTACGGATGCTTCAGGCGAGAATTGGGTTCCAAAGAGGCAGAATCCAGAAACACAGAATTCAACAAATTCACTATAGCAGGCTGGAACGACTCAGTTCAGGACTGGGACGAACAGGCAGAGAGTGTGAGTCGAGGCAGGGTTTAAGTGGACCGGGTAATGAGTGAGAACTGGAACAGGTGGGTGCTATTGAGGAGATAAGTGGGTAATTGGCGAGAGTCCGATTAGGGAAGGGGCTGGTTCAAAACCCACATGACCAGGTGAAAGAAGGTAGAATTTAAGGGCTGTAGTGGTCCAGAGCTGTCAGCAGAGCCCCTGTGACCCCCTGTTCAGGTCGTTACCTTAACAGCTCTGGACCACCTGGACAACCAGAGCACATTTGTCAGGTTATTGCTCATTGACTTCAGCTCAGTATTCAACACTATCATCTCTTCAAAACTTATCGTCAAACTTCAAGACACAGGCCTCTGTACCTCTCTCTGAAACTAGATCCTTGGCTTCCTTATGAGAACACCATTGCAGACTGGAATCCACTCTGCTCTGCTCTATACCTATGACTTTATGCGGATAAAATCAGCTTCAACGCCATCTGCACATTTGCTGATGAACACTGTTGTTATCTGAGTGGAGGTGGCATAGGGGAATGGGATAGGTCAGCTGGTTGTGTGGTTTGTAACAACTTCAAGCTTAGCACTACCAAGACCAAAGAGCTTATTGTGAACTTTGGGAAGGGAAAGTCAAGTGAACATGCACTATCCTTGGGGAAAGTTTGCAGTGGGAGGAGAGCAGCTTCGAGTTCCTGGTGTCAACATCTCGGGGGACATAGCCTGGACTCAGCACATAAATTATAAAAAAGGTATACCAGCAACCTTACTTTCTTAAAAGTTTAAGGAGATGAAACGCGTCATCAAAGACACTGACTAATTTCCATATTTGTACAGTGAAAAGCATTCTGACCGTTTGCCTCATGGGCTGGTCTGGAAACTCCAATGCACAGGAATGCAAGAGAGAGGAGGGTTCAGCCAGTGCCATTATGAGTTCAGCCCTCCCCATGATTCCGCAAGAAGTGGCATCCATCATCAAGGATCTCCAGCATCTGAGCCTTGTCCTCTTCTTGTAGGGGTATAGGAGTCCGAGTAGCCTCAAGATACAAACCTGGCAGGGGTATAGGAGCCCGAGTAGCCTCAAGATACAAACCTGGCAGGGGTATAGGAGCCCGAGTAGCCTCAAGATATAAACCTGGCAGGGGTATAGGAGTCCGAGTAGCCTCAAGATACAAACCTGGCAGGGGTATAGGAGCCCGAGTAGCCTCAAGATACAAACCTGGCAGGGGTATAGGAGCCCGAGTAGCCTCAAGATACAAACCTGGCAGGGGTATAGGAGTCCGAGTAGCCTCAAGATACAAACCTGGCAGGGATATAGGAGTCCGAGTAGCCTAAAGATACAGACACAGTTTCTTCCAACTGCCGTCTCTTTCTTAAACTGAACTGAGGAACCTCATCTGTACATTTCCCTTTTCTCTCTCTCATTCTTACACTCATGTTAGTATGTTTACTCTTTTGTCTATTGGGTACACTTATATATGTATACTTCACATTAATTTAAATTTATGTTTACTTATGATTGTCCTGGTCTTGTAATGTACTCTGCTGCTGCTACCATATATGCATATGACAAGAATAAACCTGAATGACTTCAGATGAGCATTTTTCCCAGGTCTCAACTGCACATGTGATATATGAGGCATAATTCGCATTTGAGATTAATGCACAATTGTGCAAACTTGGACTGTTATTCCTTGCTCTCAGTGAAAAAAAACCAAACCATCCAGAACGTCTACAAGCAGATTATTAAAGAGTTCTCAGAGGAGCGTTGTTTTTTTCTCTTTATGGTTGTAGCTATTTGAATGATCGATGATCCTCATATACTGGAATTTATTAGCTTGTGTGTGAATATCTGCTCTGAAGCATAGAAAAAGCAATATTTGGATTATGACCTCAGCCACTTAGAAATTACCTTTGGGTTAATAAGATCAGAGAGATTGGAACAAATCATGTAGTTTGAAGATTGGTGTGGAAGATATGAGTTTCAATTGACATGATAATAACACCTGTATGGGGTAAGAGGAGCTACCCCTCAGGACAGCCAGCCCTCAGTTAAATTGGAACCTGCATCCTGATGAATTAGATCATTAGACTTTGAGTAGTGGGTTGGGGGATGTTCAGATGAGGGGGAGATTTGGATAAATAAGGAGAAATGACACGGCAAAATGCATACTTAGCTATTGACAACTGGGGGCATGTCAGGAGAGGATAGAGCACACATCAATATTATGCCCCCAGTTAGAATCAGAAGAGGGAAAATTCATAGAAAAAGATAACACTTAAGACTCATAGAATCACGCAGTTTATCACCATTGACTCAGCCTGGCTCAATGCACTGTTGTGATGAATTGATCTGCATGGATGATATGGAAGTCACGTTTTATGCTCTATCTTGGTACATGTGACAATATTAATATTAAACTGATAAATCGATAACCCTAGTGAATACCCAGTCCTGGGAGAGTACGAATTCCATTGTAGAGTTATAACACTTAGGATCTTGGGGTCCTTCCTCAGTTTGTCAATGAGTGGCAGCACTCCATAGGAGTCCTTGGTGCAGTAATCCATGTGGAAGGCTGCCTGCAATGGTGACCAGGATCATGGACAGTTTCTATCTTGCTGTTATAAGACTATTCAGCAGTTCACTAGAACAATAAAAAGGGCTCTGGTCCACTTGCACTGCTCACTCTCTCTTTACTCGACACTGTCATTGTTTACCCTTGCACTGTTGTAATGAACCGACCTTTATGAAAGTTACACAAGACAAATGTTTCACTCTGTCTCAGCACATGAGACAATAATAAAGCAATTTGCCAATTCATTAAAATAGGTTGTAAGGTATGTTTGACTGATTTCATAATGATCTTTTGGTGATTAAAATGCAATTCATGTTAAGAAAATTGCAGAAAGGAACTGAGGGAGGTGAAGATACATGACTTACGTGAATGGGGAACTGATGGTGCAATGAGAAAAGTATATCTTGAAATCTGAACCACCAACTTCTGCAAAACAAACTTGGGCATTCATTGATGTTACAAGAGAATTGTCAGAGTGACGGGCTTCAGGCTGACTTTGACTATTTTCAACAGTATGAAATTTTCAATTGTGGAATCAGGCCAGAGATGAAAGGAATCAGAAAAGAAAACAACTTGTACTACAACCTAATAAAACAAGATTCATTTTGTGGTAAACTCATGGCACTGCATATGTCCTTCTTTTTATTATGATATGGTGTCCAGATGGCTACTTAATAATAGTATTTAAAAAGAATCACTAGAAACATATCTTGTACAGGTTGGGCCACTTCAAAGTGAATCGAGATCTTTTGTTACTCTGTGCTTGTTCACATTATTTAATAGGTGTAGTTATGATAGGGATGATACCTGAGTGGTGTAGTTATGATCGTTAGGGATAATACTTGAGTGGCGTAGTTATGATAGTTAAGGATGATACCTGAGTGGTGTAGTTATGATCGTTAGAGATGATACCTGAGTGGTGTAGTTATGATAGTTAAGGATGATACCTGAGACGTGTAGTTATGATAGTTAGGGATGACACCTGAGTGGTGTAGTTATGATCTTTAGGGATGATACCTGAGTGATGTAGTTATGATACGGATGACACATGAGTGGTGTAGTTATGATAGTTAAGGATGATACCTGAGTGGTGTAGTTATGATCGTTAGGGATGATACCTGAGTGGTGTAGTTATGATAGTTAAGGATGATACCTGAGTGGTGTAGTTATGATCGTTAGGGATGATACCTGAGTGGTGTAGTTATGATAGGGATGATACCTGAGTGGTGTAGTTATGATAGTTAAGGATGATACCTGAGTGGTGTAGTTATGATAGGGATGATACCTGAGTTGTGTAGTTATGATCATTAGGGATGATACCTGAGTGGTGTAGTTATGATAGTTAGAGTTGATACCTGAGTGGTGTAGTTATGATCGTTAGAGATGATACCTGAGTGTTGTAGTTATGATCATTAGGGATGATACCTGAGTGTTGTAGTTATGATAGTAAAGGATGATACCTGAGTGTTGCAGTTATGATCGTTAGGGATGATAACTGAGTGGTGTAGTTATGATAGGAAAGGATGATACCTGAGTGGTGTAGTTATGATAGGGATGACACCTGAGTGGTGTAGTTATGATCGTTAGGGATGACACCTGAGTGGTGTAGTTATGATCGTTAGAGATGATATTTGAGTGGTGTAGTTATGATCGTTAGCGATGATAACTGAGTGGTGTAGTTATGATCATTAGGGATGATACCTGAGTGGTGTAGTTATGATCGTTATGGATGATACCTGAGTGGTGTAGTTATGATAGTTAGGGATGATACCTGAGTGGTGTAGTTATGATCATTAGGGATGAAACCTGAGTGGTGTAGTTATGATAGTTATGGATGATACCTGAGTGGTGTAGTTATGATAGTTAGGGATGATACCTGAGTGGTGTAGTTATGATCGTTATGGATGATACCTGAGTGGTGTAGTTATGATAGTTAGGGATGATACCTGAGTGGTGTAGTTATGATCGTTAGAGATGATACCTGAGTGTTGTAGTTATGATCGTTAGAGATGATACCTGAGTGGTGTAGTTATGATCATTAGGGATGATACCTGAGTGGTGTAGTTATGATCGTTAGGGATGATACCTGAGTGGTGTAGTTATGATAGTTAGAGATGATACCTGAGTGGTGTAGTTATGATAGTTAGGGATGATACCTGAGTGGTGTAGTTATGATAGTTAGAGATGATACCTGAGTGGTGTAGTTATGATAGTTAGGGATGATACCTGAGTGGTGTAGTTATGATAGTTAGAGTTGATACCTGAGTGGTGTAGTTATGATAGTTAGGGATGATACCTGAGTGGTGTAGTTATGATAGTTAGGGATGATACCTGAGTGTTATAGTTATGATAGGGATGATACCTGAGTGGTGTAGTTATGATAGTTAAGGATGATACATGAGTGGTGTAGTTATGATCGTTAGAGATGATACCTGAGTGGTGTAGTTATGATAGTGATGATACCTGAGTGGTGTAGTTATGATCATTAGGGATGATACCTGAGTGGAGTAGTTATGATAGTGATGATACCTGAGTGGTGTAGTTATGATCATTAGGGATGATACCTGAGTGGAGTAGTTATGATAGTGATGATACCTGAGTGGTGTAGTTATGATCATTAGGGATGATACCTGAGTGGAGTAGTTATGATAGTTAAGGATGATACCTGAGTGGTGTAGTTATGATCGTTAGGGATGACACCTGAGTGGTGTAGTTATGATAGTGATGATACCTGAGTGGTGTAGTTATGATCATTAGGGATGATACCTGAGTGGACTAGTTATGATAGTTAAAGATGATACCTGAGTGGTGTAGTTATGATCGTTAGGGATGATACCTGAGTGGTGTAGTTATGATAGTTAAGGATGATACCTGAGTGGTGTAGTTAGGATCGTTAGGGATGATACCTGAGTGGTGTAGCTATGATCGTTAGGGATGATAACTGAGTGGTGTAGTTATGATCGTTAGGGATGATACCTGAGTGGTGTAGTTATGACAGGGATGATACCTGAGTGTTGTAGTTATGATCATTAGGGATGATACCTGAGTGGAGTAGTTATGATGGTTAAGGATGATACCTGAGTGGTGTAGTTATGATCGTTAGGGATGATACCTGAGTGGTGTAGTTATGATAGTGATGATACCTGAGTGGTGTAGTTATGATCATTAGGGATGATACCTGAGTGGACTAGTTATGATAGTTAAGGATGATACCTGAGTGTTGTAGTTATGATCGTTAGGGATGATACCTGAGTGGTGTATTTATGATCGTTAGGGATGACACCTGAGTGGTGTAGTTATGATCGTTAGGGATGATACCTGAGTGGTGTAGTTATGATCGTTAGGGATGAGTGGTGTAGTTATGATAGGGCTGATACCTGAGTGGTGTAGTTATGATCGTTAGGGATGATACCTGAGTGGTGTAGTTATGATCATTAGGGATGATACCTGAGTGGAGTAGTTATGATCGTTAGGGATGATACCTGAGTGTTGCAGTTATGATCGTTATGGATGATACCTGAGTGGTGTAGTTATGATAGTTAGGGATGATACCTGAGTGTTGTGGTTATGATAGGGATGATACCTGAGTGGTGTAGTTATGATAGTTAAGGATGATACCTGAGTAGTGTAGTTATGATCATTATGGATGATACCTGAGTGGTGTAGTTATGATAGTTATGGATGATACCTGAGTGGTGTAGGTATGATCGTTAGGGATGATACCTGAGTGGTGTAGTTATGATAGTTAAGGATGATACCTGAGTGTTGTAGTTATGATAGGGATGATACCTGAGTGGTGTAGTTATGATCGTTAGGGATGATAACTGAGTGTTGTAGTCATGATAGGGATGATACCTGAGTGGTGTAGTTATGATCGTTATGGATGATACCTGAGTGGTGTAGTTATGATCGTTAGGGATGATACCTGAGTGGTGTAGTTATGATAGTGATGATACCTGAGTGGTGTAGTTATGATCATTAGGGATGATACCTGAGTGGAGTAGTTATGATAGTGATGATACCTGAGTGGTGTAGTTATGATCATTAGGGATGATACCTGAGTGGAGTAGTTATGATAGTGATGATACCTGAGTGGTGTAGTTATGATCATTAGGGATGATAACTGAGTGGTGTAGTTATGATAGTTAAGGATGATACCTGAGTGGTGTAGTTATGATCGTTAGGGATGACACCTGAGTGGTGTAGTTATGATAGTGATGATACCTGAGTGGTGTAGTTATGATCATTAGGGATGATACCTGAGTGGACTAGTTATGATAGTTAAGGATGATACCTGAGTGGTGTAGTTATGATCGTTAGGGATGATACCTGAGTGGTGTAGTTATGATAGTTAAGGATGATACCTGAGTGGTGTAGTTATGATCGTTAGGGATGATACCTGAGTGGTGTAGCTATGATCGTTAGGGATGATAACTGAGTGGTGTAGTTATGATCGTTAGGGATGATACCTGAGTGGTGTAGTTATGACAGGGATGATACCTGAGTGTTGTAGTTATGATCATTAGGGATGATACCTGAGTGGAGTAGTTATGATAGTTAAGGATGATACCTGAGTGGTGTAGTTATGATCGTTAGGGATGATACCTGAGTGGTGTAGTTATGATAGTGATGATACCTGAGTGGTGTAGTTATGATCATTAGGGATGATACCTGAGTGGACTAGTTATGATAGTTAAGGATGATACCTGAGTGTTGTAGTTATGTTCGTTAGGGATAATACCTGAGTGGTGTATTTATGATCGTTAGGGATGACACCTGAGTGGTGTAGTTATGATCGTTAGGGATGATACCTGAGTGGTGTAGTTATGATCGTTAGGGATGATACCTGAGTGGTGTAGTTATGATAGGGATGATACCTGAGTGGTGTAGTTATGATCGTTAGGGATGATACCTGAGTGGTGTAGTTATGATCATTAGGGATGATACCTGAGTGGAGTAGTTATGATCGTTAGGGATGATACCTGAGTGTTGCAGTTATGATCGTTATGGATGATACCTGAGTGGTGTAGTTATGATAGGGATGATACCTGAGTGGTGTAGTTATGATCGTTAGGGATGATACCTGAGTGTTGTGGTTATGATAGGGATGATACCTGAGTGGTGTAGTTATGATAGTTAAGGATGATACCTGAGTAGTGTAGTTATGATCATTATGGATGATACCTGAGTGGTGTAGTTATGATAGTTATGGATGATACCTGAGTGGTGTAGGTATGATCGTTAGGGATGATACCTGAGTGGTGTAGTTATGATAGTTAAGGATGATACCTGAGTGTTGTAGTTATGATAGGGATGATACCTGAGTGGTGTAGTTATGATCGTTAGGGATGATACCTGAGTGTTGTAGTCATGATAGGGAAGATACCTGAGTGGTGTAGTTATGATCGTTAGGGATGATAACTGAGTGGTGTTGTTATGATCGATATGGATGATACCTGAGTGGTGTAGTTATGATCATTAGGGATGATACCTGAGTGGTGTAGTTATGATAGTTAAGGATGATACCTGAGTGGTGTAGTTATGATCGTTAGGGATGATACCTGAGTGGTGTAGTTATGATCGTTAAGGATGATACCTGAGTGTTGCAGTTATGATCATTAGGGATGACACCTGAGTGTTGTAGTTATGATAGTTAGGGATGATAACTGAGTGGTGTTGTTATGATCGTTAGGGATGATAACTGAGTGGTGTTGTTATGATCATTATGGATGATACCGGAGTGGTGTAGTTAGGATCATTAGGGATGATACCTGAGTGGTGTAGTTACGATAGTTAAGGATGATACCTGAATGGTGTAGTTATGATCGTTAGGGATGATACCTGAGTGGTGTAGTTACGATAGGGATGATACCTGAGTGGTGTAGTTATGATAGTTAGGGATGATACCTGAGTGGTGTAGTTATGATAGTTAAGGATGATACCTGAGTGGTGTAGTTATGATCGTTAAGGATGATACCTGAGTGGTGTAGTTATGATAGTTAGGGATGATACCTGAGTGGTGTAGTTATGATAGTTAAGGATGATACCTGAGTGGTGTAGTTATGATCGTTAGGGATGATACCTGAGTGGTGTAGTTATGATAGCTAAGGATGATACCCGAGTGGTGTAGCTATGATCGTTAGGGATGATAACTGAGTGGTGTAGTTATGATCGTTAGGTATGATACCTGAGTGGTGTAGTTATGACAGGGATGATACCTGAGTGTTGTAGTTATGATCATTAGGGATGATACCTGAGTGGAGTAGTTATGATAGTTAAGGATGATACCTGAGTGGTGTAGTTATGATCGTTAGGGATGATACCTGAGTGGTGTAGTTATGATAGTGATGATACCTGAGTGGTGTAGTTATGATCATTAGGGATGATACCTGAGTGGACTAGTTATGATAGTTAAGGATGATACCTGAGTGTTGTAGTTATGATCGTTAGGGATGATACCTGAGTGGTGTATTTATGATCGTTAGGGATGACACCTGAGTGGTGTAGTTATGATCGTTAGGGATGATACCTGAGTGGTGTAGTTATGATAGGGATGATACCTGAGTGGTGTAGTTATGATCGTTAGGGATGATACCTGAGTGGTGTAGTTATGATCGTTAGGGATGATACCTGAGTGTTGCAGTTATGATCGTTATGGATGATACCTGAGTGGTGTAGTTATGATAGGGATGATACCTGAGTGGTGTAGTTATGATCGTTAGGGATGATACCTGAGTGTTGTGGTTATGATAGGGATGATACCTGAGTGGTGTAGTTATGATAGTTAAGGATGATACCTGAGTAGTGTAGTTATGATCATTATGGATGATACCTGAGTGGTGTAGTTATGATAGTTATGGATGATACCTGAGTGGTGTAGGTATGATCGTTAGGGATGATACCTGAGTGGTGTAGTTATGATAGTTAAGGATGATACCTGAGTGTTGTAGTTATGATAGGGATGATACCTGAGTGGTGTAGTTATGATCGTTAGGGATGATACCTGAGTGTTGTAGTCATGATAGGGATGATACCTGAGTGGTGTAGTTATGATCGTTAGGGATGATAACTGAGTGGTGTTGTTATGATCGATATGGATGATACCTGAGTGGTGTAGTTATGATCATTAGGGATGATACCTGAGTGGTGTAGTTATGATAGTTAAGGATGATACCTGAGTGGTGTAGTTATGATCGTTAGGGATGATACCTGAGTGGTGTAGTTATGATAGTTAAGGATGATACCTGAGTGGTGTAGTTATGATCGTTAGGGATGATAACTGAGTGGTGTAGTTATGATCGTTAAGGATGATACCTGAGTGTTGCAGTTATGATCATTAGGGATGACACCTGAGTGTTGTAGTTATGATAGTTAGGGATGATAACTGAGTGGTGTTGTTATGATCGTTAGGGATGATAACTGAGTGGTGTTGTTATGATCATTATGGATGATACCTGAGTGGTGTAGTTAGGATCATTAGGGATGATACCTGAGTGGTGTAGTTACGATAGTTAAGGATGATACCTGAATGGTGTAGTTATGATCGTTAGGGATGATACCTGAGTGGTGTAGTTACGATAGGGATGATACCTGAGTGGTGTAGTTATGATAGTTAGGGATGATACCTGAGTGGTGTAGTTATGATAGTTAAGGATGATACCTGAGTGGTGTAGTTATGATCGTTAAGGATGATACCTGAGTGGTGTAGTTATGATAGTTAGGGATGATACCTGAGTGGTGTAGTTATGATAGTTAAGGATGATACCTGAGTGGTGTAGTTATGATCGTTAGGGATGATACCTGAGTGGTGTAGTTATGATAGTTAAGGATGATACCTGAGTGGTGTAGCTATGATCGTTAGGGATGATAACTGAGTGGTGTTGTTATGATCGTTAGAGATGATACCTGAGTGTGGTAGTTATGATAATTAGGGATGATACCTGAGTGGAGTAGTTATGATCGTTAGAGATGATACCTGAGTGGTGTAGTTATGATCATTATGGATGATACCTGAGTGGTGTAGTTATGATCGTTAGAGATGATACCGGAGTGGTGTAGTTATTATAGTTAGGGATGATAACTGAGTGGTGTAGTTATGATCATTAGGGATGATACCTGAGTGGTGTAGTTATGATCGTAAGAGATGATACCTGAGTGGTGTAGTTATGATCATTAGAGATGATACCTGAGTGGTGTAGATATGATAGGGATGATACCTGAGTGGTGTAGTTATGATAGTTAGAGTTGATACCTGAGTGGTGTAGTTATGATCGGGATGACACCTGAGTGGTGTAGTTATGATCATTAGGGATGATACCTGAGTGGTGTAGTTATGATCGTTAGAGATGATACCTGAGTGGTGTAGTTATGATCATTAGGGATGATACCTGAGTGGAGTAGTTATGATAGTTAAGGATGATACCTGAGTGGTGTAGTTATGATCATTAGGGAAGATACCTGAGTGGTGTAGTTATGATAGTTAAGGATGATACCTGAGTGGTGTAGTTATGATCATTAGGGATGATACCTGAGTGGTGTAGTTATGATAGTTAAGGATGATACCTGAGTGGTGTAGTTATGATCATTAGGGATGATACCTGAGTGTTGTAGTTATGATAGGGATGATACCTGAGTGGTGTAGTTATGATCGTTAGGGATGATACCTGAGTGGTGTAGTTATGATAGTTAGGGTTGATACCTGAGTGTTGTATTTATGATCGTTAGGGATGATACCTGAGTGGTGTAGTTATGATAGTTAGGGTTGATACATGGGTGTTGTATTTATGATCGTTAGGGATGATACCTGAGTGGTGTAGTTATGATAGGGATGATACCTGAGTGGTGTAGTTATGATCGTTAGGGATGATACCTGAGTGTTGTAGTTATGATAGGGAAGGATGATACCTGAGTGGTGTAGTTATGATCGTTAGGGATGATAACTGAGTGGTGTAGTGATGATCGTTAAGGATGATACCTGATTGGTGTAGTTATGATCATTAGGGATGATACCTGAGTGTTGTAGTTATGATAGGGATGATACCTGAGTGTTGTAGTTATGATCGTTAGGGATGATACCTGAGTGTTGTAGTTATGATCGTTAGGGATGATAACTGAGTGGTGTAGTTATGATCGTTAGGGATGATAACTGAGTGGTGTAGTTATGATCATTAGGGATGATACCTGAGTGTTGTAGTTATGATTGGGATGATACCTGAGTGTTGTATTTATGATCGTTAGGGATGATACCTGAGTGGTGTAGTTATGATAGTTAGGGTTGATACCTGAGTGTTGTATTTATGATCGTTAGGGATGATACCTGAGTGTTGTAGTTATGATAGGGATGATACCTGAGTGGTGTAGTTATGATCGTTAGGGTTGATACCTGAGTGTTGTAGTTATGATCGTTAGGGATGATACATGAGTGGTGTAGTTATGATCGTTAGGGATGATACCTGAGTGGTGTAGTTATGATAGGGATGATACCTGAGTGGTGTAGTTATGATCGTTAGGGTTGATACCTGAGTGTTGTATTTATGATCGTTAGGGATGATACCTGAGTGGTGTAGTTATGATAGGGATGATACCTGAGTGGTGTATTTATGATCGTTAGGGATGATACCTGAGTGTTGTAGTTATGATCGTTAGGGATGATACCTGAGTGGTGTATTTATGATCGTTAGGGATGATACCTGAGTGGTGTAGTTATGATCGTTAGGGATGATACCTGAGTGGTGTAGTTATGATCGTTAGGGATGATACCTGAGTGGTGTAGTTATGATAGGGATGATACCTGAGTGGTGTAGTTATGATCGTTAGGGATGATACCTGAGTGGTGTAGTTATGATCTTTAGGGATGACACCTGAGTGTTGCAGTTATGATCGTTATGGATGATACCTGAGTGGTGTAGTTATGATAGGGATGATACCTGAGTGGTGTAGTTATGATCGTTAGGGATGATACCTGAGTGTTGTAGTTATGATAGGGATGATACCTGAGTGGTGTAGTTATGATAGTTAAGGATGATACCTGAGTGGTGTAGTTATGATCATTATGGATGATACCTGAGTGGTGTAGTTATGATAGTTATGGATGATACCTGAGTGGTGTAGGTATGATCGTTAGGGATGATACGTGAGTGGTGCAGTTATGATAGTTAAGGATGATACCTGAGTGTTGTAGTTATGATAGTTAAGGATGATACCTGAGTGGTGTAGGTATGATCGTTAGGGATGATACCTGAGTGGTGTAGTTATGATAGTTAAGGATAATACCTGAGTGGTGTAGTTATGATCGTTAGGGATGATAACTGAGTGGTGTAGTTATGATCGTTAAGGAAGATACCTGATTGGGGTAGTTATGATCATTAGGGATGATACCTGATTGTTGTAGTTATGATAGGGATGATACCTGAGTGTTGTAGTTATGATCGTTAGGGATGATACCTGAGTGTTGTAGTTATGATAGGGATGATACCTGAGTGGTGTAGTTATGATCGTTAGGGATGATAACTGAGTGGTGTAGTTATGATCATTAGGGATGATACCTGAGTGTTGTAGTTATGAAAGGGATGATACCTGAGTGGTGTAGTTATGATCGTTAGGGATGATAACTGAGTGGTGTAGTTATGATCGTTAAGGATGATACCTGAGTGGTGTAGTTATGATCATTAGGGATGATACCTGAGTGGTGTAGTTATGATCGTTAGGGATGATTCCTGAGTGGTGTAGTTATGATAGTTAAGGATGATACCTGAGTGTTGTAGTTATGATAGGGATGATACCTGAGTGGTGTAGTTATGATCGTTAGGGAAGATACCTGAGTGTTGTAGTTATGATAGGGAGGATACCTGAGTGGTGTAGTTATGATCGTTAGGGATGATACCTGAGTGTTGTAGTTATGATAGGGATGATACCTGAGTGGTGTAGTTATGATCGTTATGGATGATACCTGAGTGGTGTAGTTATGATCGTTAGGGATGATAACT